>NC_057800.1:352731602-352737174 GCF_018294505.1 Triticum aestivum | reverse complement strand
GGGGGGGGGGTGCTAGACATGACATCATGTTACCGGGTCATCAAAGGATCAACAACATAACCCTTGGAAAGTTGTCCCAACCATCATATCGGACCGAGATTCGTATCCAATTGGTGTCATAATACCTCAGACTCAGGATGCCCGAGAAGAAAAGGTGCAACACAAATTGACGAGGTGACATTATAAGATTCTCGAGGAAATGAACTATGAAGTGATTTCCTTTAACAAGAGTCCATCATTAACCCAAGGAGAGGACAAGGAGGTGTTTGGTGAACTCATCGGCAATTCATCGAGATTCCGAAAAGACGGATTTCCACAATTAAGTGAACAAGGAGGTAACATTTGTCAGATCAAATGATATAAGGAAGTATGCTCGAGGAAAACATACACAATTAAACATGGGTTGAAAGGTGCGCCCGAAATATGGGTTAGGTTGCACGACCAATGTCGGAATGGTGATTCAATAATCAATAGCCTAAGAATGAACTTTCGACCATTAACTTCAAAGAAATAGGGTTGCTAGAAGGAAAGAATCCAAACAACACCATTCACTTGTTGGAATTAACACGGGGACCAAGAAAGAATGGTGATGGTGAGAAGTATTTCTATGTCAAGAATTCTCAAGAGGTGGAACAAATCTCAGAACATTCTTGACATAAAGGATGGTAATACTCCAAGGTCAAGAAGAACAATTGCTGGATAGCAAGGAACTCAAGGTATAACACCAAACATGAACAAGCTTGTGTTGGTGGGTAGGCAATAAAGTGGTCGATGATAATACAATTCATCAAGGGCAAGGATGGTATTTCTCATCATGAATTCAATTGATATCCTGGAAGAGCTCATAAGGTTGATGAGGATCACGACACATTTGTCGACAGATTTCATGAAGAAGTAATCAATCAGCGACGACACCAAGTCAAAGGAATGATGAAGCCAAAAGTCATTGGAACCATGGGTACGACACAAACTCGAAATCAAGCTTGCTGTACAAGGTCAAACGGTATGACGAGGGAGATCGATTGTAAGATTAGCTCACCGTCGAAATATGTGCTCCGAGAAGAAGGACCCGGTAGCACAGTTAATATTTAGCATGATAATGATATAGCCGATCAGGCTAGGAATGATGTGATCGGGTACAAACTCGTACTTATAGAAGCTTACTGAAGAGTTGTTGAACCATAGAGCGGACTCGGTTCAGTTATCGGTGTCTTTGAGTGTTCAATAACTCAGAGCCCGCGAAAAATTGGAATCAGTGGGAAGGTAGCACTTGATGAAGAACTCATAAAAAGTTATGCAGTTCCATGATAATCTCGAGATACCAGGGGGGTAATTCTCGACACAAGATCAAAGTAGAGGTTGGTCTGGTGTATTGATCCATAGAAGACAATTGTTTTAACTTGTCCGTGAAATGAGATCAAAGAAGAACAATCATGGTCGGAACCACGATTGCAAAAGGCCAGATCCTAGATATAAGAGGAGCTTATACCAAAGGAATAATTCATTTAAGAGAAGCTTTAATGATAAGATCTACATCGTGTCCATGGGCATGAACACAAGTTCAAGGTCGACTCCCACTTCTCCAATGCATAACCTTTCATTCACTTCTCACGTTCGATGAAGTTGCAGTGTTGAAATTTTATCTGGTGAAGCACCAGAAGAGTATGACTCGTGAAAACTTTCGGGTTCACACGGTTTAGAGAAGGCATATGTTCAACCCATAGGGGCTTCTTAGAAACATATACCACAAGTTTCAAGAGTAATTAACACAAGCCCGAAAGCAGAGCATGGTTGGCCAAGCAGAGGATACAACTTAACAAAGGCATTATGTATCAGGGGAAGAACTCATAAAGTGATCAAATGTGAAGGACACTGTCGGATAACAATCCAACAAAGGACTTGATGGTCCACAAAGGATCTGATACGAGTATCGGTACTCAACTAGAGGAAGAAGAATGCAAGGAGATCAGATTATAGAAACAATTGACTAACTCAATTGTCAAATGCAAAGGAATTATGATTTCCAAATCAAGGGATCAGAAGCAATGCTCTGATTAGGGATGGATAAGTTGAATAGCCTTAGGGTACAATCAACGACAATTGGATTGGTCGAGAACCAATTCCAGTTAAAAGAATGGAAGCTCAGCCGGAAAGGTAATTTATAAGGATCAATGATGATTGCGTGTATTCGCAGCATATTGAGTCAACAGACTCAAAATGATAATGACAAGGAATGTCAATAAGATTTCTATACTTATGGGATTAATCATAATGAAAGCAAACAAGAAATTCCAGAGCAATAGGTTGCTGAGGATTTTCGGAATATCGGGTGGTATTTCGAAGACTTTTGTGTAACACATGAACAACTGGGGGATGAGCGGATACTCGATAAGTGCGAGAATTAACCGTAGGGGTATTCAAGTGACAAAGAACATCAAGGCAGTAAGCTCAAGGGATTATTGAAACAACGACGAGTTTTTCAGGGTATCTTGTAATAACAAGACCACTGGGGATGAATGTAAGAATAACAAATGCAAGTAGTTATCCATAAGGGTTTGCGGTGGAAGGTGAATTGCAAACGCGATGAACACAAGTTCTCGGGTTAACAGTGGAGAGTATCTTCAGGGTCTTCTGGTGCAGCAGACGATCATTAGTAATAAGGGGCTCTCCGGGTGAAAGTGATAACGAGATCCTAATGTTAGATTTAGTAAACTTCATTTAACCCGAATAGAGGAGAGATCAGAGTCCCAGAGTAAAGGTCGAGGAGTAAAAGATCCTAGTACCACCCAATGGCGACGTGGGCCCATGGGCCGCACAGCCATGTTAGTAAAAGTTTTGTAAAGTCTAGACTCGACTTCGGCCAAGGAGTTGGAAGGGGGATTCCTACAGGCAGTCGGCTCTGATACCAACTTGTGACGCCCCCGATTTAATCGTACACTAATCATGCACGCAAATGTGTACGATCAAGATCAGGGACTCACGGGAAGATATCACAACACAACTCTACAAACAAAATAAGTCATACAAGCATCATAATACAAGCCAGGGGCCTCGAGGGCTCGAATACAAGTGCTCGATCATAGACGAGTCAGCGGAAGCAACAATATCTGAGTACAGACATAAGTTAAACAGGGTGCCATAAGATGGCTAGCACAAACTGGGATACAGATCGAAAGAGGAGCAGGCCTCCTGCCTGGGATCCTCCTAGGTCACTCCTGGTCGTCATCAGCGGGCAGCACGTAGTAGTAGGCACCTCCGGTGTAGTAGGGGTCGTCGTCGACGGTGGCGTCTGGCTCCTGGACTCCAGCATCTGGTTGCGACAACCAGAAAGAAAGGAAAAGGGGAAAAAGGGGGGAGAAAGCAACCGTGAGTACTCATCCAAAGTACTCGCAAGCAAGGAACTACACAACATATGCATGGGTATATGTGTAGGGAGGCCATATCAGTGGACTGAACTGCAGAATGCCAGAATAAGAGGGGGATAGCTAGTCCTATCGAAGACTACGCTTCTGGCAGCCTCCGTCTTGCAGCATGTAGAAGAGAGTAGATTGAAGTCCTCCAAGTAGCATCTCCAAGTAGAATCTCCAAATAGCAACTCCAAGTAGCACCTCCAGTAGCATCGCATAGCATAATCCTACCCGGCAATCCTCTCCTCGTCGCCCTGCGGGAAAGCGATCACCGGGTTGTCTGTGGAACTTGGAAGGGTGTGTTTTATTAAGTATCCGTTCTAGTTGTCATAAGGTCAAGGTACAACTCCAAGTCGTCCTGTTACCGAAGATCACGGCTATTCGAATAGATTAACTTCCCTGCAGGGGTGCACCACATAGCCCAACACGCTCGATCCCATTTGGCCGGACACACTTTCCTGGGTCATGCCCGGCCTCGGAAGATCAACACGTCGCCGCCCCACCTAGGCAAAACAGAGAGGCCAGCACGCCGGTCTAAACCTAAGCGCGCAGGGGTCTGGGCCCATCGCCTTGAGCACACCTGCACGTTGCGTGGGCGGCCGAAAGCAGACCTAGCCTAGTGGCGTTCCAGTCCAATTCGGCGCGCGCCGCTCCGTCGCTGACGTCTGAAGTGCTTCGGCTGATACCACGACGTCGGGATACCCATAACTACTCCCACATAGATGGTTAGTGCGTATAGGCTCGTAGCCAGACTCAGATCAAATACCAAGATCTCGTTAAGCGTGTTAAGTATCCGCGAACGCCGAACAGGGCCAGGCCCACCTGTCTCCTAGGTGGTCTCAACCTGCCCTGTCGCTCCGCCACAAAGTAACCGTCGGGGACCGTCGGGAACCCAGGCCCACCTCTACCGGGATGGAACCACCTGCCCCTTCAGCCCCCAACTCCGAACAGTATCACAGGTAATGTAACAGTGTAAAGTATATAGTATATGCCCGTGATCACCTCCCGAAGTGATCACAGCCCAGTAGTATAGCATGGCAGACGGACAAGAGTGTAGGGTCACTGATGGAACCTAGCATCCTATACTAAGCATTTAGGATTGCGGGTAAGGTATCAATGACTGTAGCAGCAATGACAGGCTATGCATCAGAATAGGATTAACGGAAAGCAGTAACATGCTACACTACTCTAATGCAAGCAGTATAGAGGAGAATAGGCGATATCTGGTGATCAAAGGGGGGGCTTGCCTGGTTGCTCTGGCAAGAGAGAGGGGTCGTCAACTCCGTAGTCGAACTCGGTGGCATCAGCGTCGGTCTCGTAGTCTACCGGAGAGAAGAGGGGGAAGAAATAATGAATACAGAGCAAACAAAGCATCACAAAATATAACAAGGCAATACGCGGTGTTCGGTGTGCCCAAACGCGGTAGTAGGTGATACCGGTGAAGGGGGGAAAACATCCGGGAAAGTATTCCCGGTGTTTCGTGTTTTCGGGCAGAGGAGCCGGAGGGGGAAAGTTGCGGGTTCGATAGGTTAGAGGGGTGTGGCGGACGAACGGACTGCGTATCCGGAATCGTCTCGTCGTTCTGAGCAACTTTCATGTAGAAAGTATTTTCATCAGAGTTACGGTTTATTTTCTATTAATTTTAAAAGATTTAAGTCATTTTCAGGATTTATTTAATTATTCTAATGCAACATTATCCAGAATAGTGCACGCCGACGTCATCATGACGTCAGCATGACGTCAGCAGTCAACAGGGAGTTGACTAGGTCAATCTGACGTGTGGGTCCCACATGTCATTGACTGATTAGTCTAGTTAGGGTTTAATTAAACAATCTACGTAATTAGATTAATTAAACATGATTAATTAACTTAATTAATTCATCAACTATTTTAATTATTAATTAATTAATTGTTAATTAATTAATTATTTATATATTTATTTTTATTATACATATTTTTTTAATTCCTTTTTTTAAACCGTTCTGGGGCGGGGGCCCCACATGTCTGTGGCCCATAGGGGCCCTTAGCGGGCACGGGCGTTGCGGGCGTGGGCGCCGGCGTGCGGGGCGCTAGCCCAACTGGCCGTGGCCAGGCACGGCCGGAGCGGGCGCGACCTCGGGAGGCGGGAATGGCAGCGGGGCGAGGCCGGCAAGGGCGACCGCGAC
>NC_057800.1:352724156-352727305 GCF_018294505.1 Triticum aestivum | reverse complement strand
TAGGGGTATTCAAGTGACAAAGAACAGCAAGGCAGTAAGCTCAAGGGATTATCGAAACAATGACGAGTTTTTCAGGGTATCTTGTAATAACAAGACCACTGGGGATGAATGTAAGAATAACAACTGCAAGTAGTTATCCATAAGGGTTTGCAGTGGACGGGGAATTGCAAACGCGATGAACACAAGTTCTCGGGTTAACAGCGGAGAGTATCTTCAGGGTCTTCTGGTGCAGCAGACGATCATCAGTAACAAGGGGCTCTCCGGGTGAAAGTGATAACGAGATCCTAGTGTTAGATTTAGTAAACTTCATTTAACCCGAATAGAGGAGAGATCAGAGTCCCAGAGTAAAGGTCGAGGAGTAAAAGATCCTACTACCACCCAATGGCGACGTGTGCCCGTAAGACACACAGCCATGTTAGTAAAAGTTTTGCAATGTCTAGACTCGACTTTGGCCAAGGAGTTGGAAGGGGGATTCCTACAGGCAGTCGGCTCTGATACCAACTTGTGACGCCCCCGATTTAATCGTACACTAATCATGCACGCAAATGTGTACGATCAAGATCAGGGACTCACGGGAAGATATCACAACACAACTCTACAAATAAAATAAGTCATACAAGCATCATAATACAAGCCAGGGGCCTCGAGGGCTCGAATACAAGTGCTCGATCATAGACGAGTCAGCGGTAGCAACAATATCTGAGTACAGACATAAGTTAAACAGGGTGCCATAAGATGGCTAGCACAAACTGGGATACAGATCGAAAGAGGAGCAGGCCTCCTGCCTGGGATCCTCCTAGGTCACTCCTGGTCGTCATCAGCGGGCAGCACGTAGTAGTAGGCACCTCCGGTGTAGTAGGGGTCGTCGTCGACGGTGGCGTCTGGCTCCTGGACTCCAGCATCTGGTTGCGACAACCAGAAAGAAAGGAAAAGGGGAAAAAGGGGGGAGAAAGCAACCGTGAGTACTCATCCAAAGTACTCGCAAGCAAGGAACTACACAACATATGCATGGGTATATGTGTAGGGAGGCCATATCAGTGGACTGAACTGCAGAATGCCAGAATAAGAGGGGGATAGCTAGTCCTATCGAAGACTACGCTTCTGGCAGCCTCCATCTTGCAGCATGTAGAAGAGAGTAGATTGAAGTCCTCCAAGTAGCATCTCCAAGTAGAATCTCCAAATAGCAACTCCAAGTAGCACCTCCAGTAGCATCGCATAGCATAATCCTACCCGGCAATCCTCTCCTTGTCGCCCTGCGGGAAAGCGATCACCGGGTTGTCTGTGGAACTTGGAAGGGTGTGTTTTATTAAGTATCCGGTTCTAGTTGTCATAAGGTCAAGGTACAACTCCAAGTCGTCCTGTTACCGAAGATCACGGCTATTCGAATAGATTAACTTCCCTGCAGGGGTGCACCACATAGCCCAACACGCTCGATCCCATTTGGCCGGACACACTTTCCTGGGTCATGCCCGGCCTCGGAAGATCAACACGTCGCCGCCCCACCTAGGCAAAACAGAGAGGCCAGCACGCCGGTCTAAACCTAAGCGCGCAGGGGTCTGGGCCCATCGCCCTGAGCACACCTGCACGTTGCATGGGTGGCCGAAAGTAGACCTAGCCTAGTGGCGTTCCAGTCCAATTCGGCGCGCGCCGCTCCGTCGCTGACGTCTGAAGTGCTTCGGCTGATACCACGACGTCGGGATACCCATAACTACTCCCACGTAGATGGTTAGTGCGTATAGGCTCGTAGCCAGACTCAGATCAAATACCAAGATCTCGTTAAGCGTGTTAAGTATCCGCGAACGCCGAACAGGGCCAGGCCCACCTGTCTCCTAGGTGGTCTCAACCTGCCCTGTCGCTCCGCCACAAAGTAACCGTCGGGGACCGTCGGGAACCCAGGCCCACCTCTACCGGGATGGAACCACCTGCCCCTTCAGCCCCCAACTCCGAACAGTATCACAGGTAATGTAACAGTGTAAAGTATATAGTATATGCCCGTGATCACCTCCCGAAGTGATCACAGCCCAGTAGTATAGCATGGCAGACGGACAAGAGTGTAGGGTCACTAATGGAACCTAGCATCCTATACTAAGCATTTAGGATTGCGGGTAAGGTATCAATGACTGTAGCAGCAATGACAGGCTATGCATCAGAATAGGATTAACGGAAAGCAGTAACATGCTACACTACTCTAATGCAAGCAGTATAGAGGAGAATAGGCGATATCTGGTGATCAAAGGGGGGGCTTGCCTGATTGCTCTGGAAAGAGAGAGGGGTCGTCAACTCCGTAGTCGAACTCGGTGGCATCAGCGTCGGTCTCGTAGTCTACCGGAGAGAAGAGGGGGAAGAAATAATGAATACAGAGCAAACAAAGCATCACAAAATATAACAAGGCAATACGCGGTGTTCGGTGTGCCCAAACGCGGTAGTAGGTGATACCGGTGAAGGGGGGAAAACATCCGGGAAAGTATTCCCGGTGTTTCGTGTTTTCGGGCAGAGGAGCCGGAGGGGGAAAGTTGCGGGTTCGATAGGTTAGAGGGGTGTGGCGGACGAACGGACTGCGTATCCGGAATCGTCTCGTCGTTCTGAGCAACTTTCATGTAGAAAGTATTTTCATCAGAGTTACGGTTTATTTTCTATTAATTTTAAAAGATTTAAGTCATTTTCAGGATTTATTTAATTATTCTAATGCAACATTATCCAGAATAGTGCACGCTGACGTCATCATGACGTCAGCAGTCAACAGGGAGTTGACTGGGTCAATCTGACGTGTGGGTCCCACATGTCATTGACTGATTAGTCTAGTTAGGGTTTAATTAAACAATCTACGTAATTAGATTAATTAAACATGATTAATTAACTTAATTAATTCATTAACTATTTTAATTATTAATTAATTAATTGTTAATTAATTAATTATTTATACATTTATTTTTATTATACATATTTTTTTTAATTCCTTTTTTTTAAACCGTTCTGGGGCGGGGGCCCCACATGTCTGTGGCCCATAGGGGCCCTTAGCGGGCACGGGCGTTGCGGGCGTGGGCGCCGGCGTGCGGGGCGCTAGCCCAACTGGCCGTGGCCAGGCACGGCCGGAGCGGGCGCGACCTCGGGAGGCGGGAATGGCAGCGGGGTGAGGCCGGCAAGGGCGA
>NC_057800.1:352723567-352724146 GCF_018294505.1 Triticum aestivum | reverse complement strand
CGGCGTGCGGGGCGCTAGCCCAACTGGCCGTGGCCAGGCACGGCCGGAGCGGGCGCGACCTCGGGAGGCGGGAATGGCAGCGGGGCGAGGCCGGCAAGGGCGACCGCAGCCAAAGGCAGGCGGACGTGCGCGGGCCGGAGCGGGGCCGTCCGCGATGAGGTCACAACGGCACCGGGGGGTTGCGCGAACGAGGCAAGAGTAGCCAGGGCGCGAGCGTGCGGCTTGCAGGGCGCACACGAGCGATGATGGGCGCGAACAGGGCGCTGCCGGCGCGGCTGTGGGCGCGTGGTGCGCGGCGACCGCAGGAACCAGGAGAGGGGAACGGGGGGGAAGGGACAGGGTGAGCTCACCCCCGCTGCAGGGGTTCGGTCGGCGAAGTTTGGGGCAGCCGGCGTGGAGGGGACGAGGAGGCGGCAGTCCGGCGAGCTGGCAAAGGCTTCGAGGTCCGGCGACGGCGCGGCGAGGTGTCAGCCTTCGGCGATGGTGTGGCGGGGCAGAGGCCTCGGGCAGCGTCTCGCGGTGCGAAGGAGGGGCGAGGAGGCGAGGCGACAGCAGCGGGTGGTCGGAGGCGCCGGGCGG
>NC_057800.1:352588890-352722987 GCF_018294505.1 Triticum aestivum | reverse complement strand
GGGGGGGGGTGTTTCTATTTTTATGTTTTTTTTTGTTTGACCTTTTCCTTTTTCTTTCTATTTTCCTGTTTCTTTTAGTTTTACTTTATATGCAGTTTTTTTATTTATAATATATCAACTCAGCCCCTAAATTAGCATTATTAGTTAGGCTACTGTCATAATTAATTTGGCACTAGATAATTTAGTTTTACATTTGTTTATTATTGAAAAGTATTTAATAATTGTTTTAGCCCCTGTTTTTAGTTAGTTTAGGCACTTAAACATTTTGAAAAATGTTGGTTCCAACAACCAAAATAAGTTACGGATTATTTGCCACATGATGATCATTTTAAATTCTAACGTTTGAAGACCTTTATTGTTTGCCTGATTTTGAATTTGAATTTGAATCGGCTTGAACCAACTCGAGTTTATCAACAGTAACCGAGGTGACGTGGCACCATTAGCAGGGGTTTACTGTAGCTTAATTATCCGGGCGTCACATCAGTAGTGGTGCCCAGTAGGGACGCGATCGGGATTTAGCATTTGGGTTGTCTTCTTTTCATTTGGTTTCATTCGTAGTCGGACCTTGTGTGTACTCTGAATGATGTATGAATAATTTGATCATTGTGTGACGTGGCGATTGTAAGCCAACTATTTACTTCCTTGTTCTTTTACATGGGATTGTGTGAAGATGACCCTTCTTGCGACCATACCAAAATGCGGTTATGCCTCTAAGTCGTGCCTCGACATGTGGGAGATATAGCCGCATCTTGGGTGTTACAAGCTGGTTTACTACATCAGTGAGGTGCTTATTAAGTCCAAGCAGAGGTATCCGCATTGGCAGAAACTTGTATATTGGGTGTTCATGGCTAGTCGAAAGCTCAAGCAATATTTTCTGGGTCATCCCATCACTGTGGTTAGTTTTGCTCCTTTAGGGGATATTATTCAAAACAGAGAAGCCACAGGTCGGGTAGCCAAGTGGGCCATTGAGCTTGGACCTCATGGTTTGAAGTATATGCCTCGAACAACCATCAAGTCTCAAGCACTTGTGGATTTCATAAATGATTGGACAGAGCTGCAGATGCCTGAGGAGAACCCAGATAACACATATTGGACTATTCACTTTGATGGATCCAGGCAGTTGGAGGGCTCGGGGGTTGGAGTTGTCTTGACTTCCCCATGAGGTGATAAATTTTCTTACGTTCTTTGGTTGATGTTTCCTTGTACTAACAATGCAACTGAGTATGAGGCCTTACTCCATGGTCTTCGGATGGCTAAGGAGATGAACTTAAGCTAGGTGAGGTGTTTTGGCGACTCAGATCTGGTAGCTCAGCAAGTTTCTGGCACTTGGGATTCTAAGGATCCACTCATGGCGGCTTATCGCCGAGAGGTTGATGCTATTGCTGGTCACTTTAAAGGTTATCAAGTTGAACATGTTGATCGCAGGAAAAATGAGGTGGTTGATGCTTTGAGCCGGTTAGGGTCCCAGCGTAAGCCGGTGCCACCTAACACTTTTTTCGATATTCTGCATAACCCTCGAGTCAAATTGCCTACAGAGGAAGATCTAGCTATTCCTGACCCGGAAGCACAATTTGTGGCGGCTCTTCATGTTATTCCTGATTGGACAGTTCCATATTTGGCTTATATGACCCGGGGCGAGTTACGTGAGGATGAAACTTTGGCCAGGCAAATAACCCGACAGTCTAAGTCAATGACTATTGTCAATGGAGAGTTGCATCATCGTAGTGTCACAGGGGTATTTCAACGTTGTGTTTCTCCTGAGGAAGGCTATGAGATTCTACGAGAGATTCATGAAGGAGATTGTGGTCATCATGCCGGCTCTAAGTCTCTTGTAGCCAAGGCTTTCCGTCATGGGTTTTATTGGCTGACGGCTCATGCTGATGTAGAGGATTTGGTCAGTAAGTGTGATGGTTGTCAGAAATTTTCACGACGAGCTCATGTAGCAGATCAAGAATTGAGGATGATTCCAATTGCTTGGCCGTTTGCAGTCTGGAGGCTTGATATGGTTGGGCCTTTCAAAAGGTCCAAAGATAAAAAGACCCACCTTTTGGTGGCGTGTAATGCCCCGGACACACCCGCCGGTGGTCGTTACTCCTGGCGGGATCTAGACTGGCCCCACAGATCAATACTAGTCTTTTCTACGCACTTTGTCCTCACTCGTGCGCACCCGGGAGCAACTTCCCGGTCGATCACCCATCCTGACACTACTCCAAGCTGAGCACGCTTAACTTTGGAGTTCTATCCAAATGGGCTCCCGGAAAAGAAGGAATTCCTTATTGATATGAGTAGTCTATCATCCCTAATAAGCCAGGCCATCACATGGCGGTTGACAAATTTACAAAGTGGGTGGAAGCAGAGCCGGTTAGTAAGTGTGACGCGGCGACAATGGTTCAATTCATCAAAAAGGTGATTTTCCATTTTGGCTTTCCCCACAACATTATAACGGATAATGGCACTAATCTGTCCAAAGGTGCTATGAAAGAGTTTTGTCAACAAGAGCATATTCGACTTGATGTATCATCAGTGGCTCACCCCCAGTCCAGTGGTCAAGCAGAGAGAGCCAATCAAGAGATTTTGAGAGGCATCAAGCCCCGACTTATGGTTCCTTTGTAGAGGACGTCGGGTTCTTGGGTGGAAGAGCTACCCTCAGTGTTATGGAGTATCAATACTACCCCCAACAGATCTACGGGTTACACGCCTTTCTTCATGGTTTACGGAGCAGAGGCGGTTCTCCCTAGTGACACCCATCACGACTCGCCCGGGTGGCGGCTTATGTTGAAGCTGATAATGGAAGAACACGTTGTAGTTCGAAGTGTGGAGTTTTGGTGTTATAGTTGTTCGTGCCGTAGATGTCGTCGAAGACCGGAGATGAAATGCTTTGTGTATCCATCACAGGACTCGAGCAAATATGAGTGGAAGAAAGGAAATAACTAGACCAATGTACCTTATCCAATGTTGAAGATGGATCAATGATCACTCAATAATGTATCAAGGAAATAGCACAATTGGTACCGGATCTTGTCAATTCTCACGCCTACACAAGTAAAGCTTCTGGTGGAGCTTGGTGGGGATAGTGGCACATATATTTGATGGAAAATGTTAGCAAGAGTCAATAATGTTGAAAGAGATTCACAAATTCGCAAGTGAAACAAGTAGACCAATGGAAATATGTGGCACATAGAAACACACACACAATAGATAAATGGGGTCGTGCAACCAAGGAGTGAGCTCAAAATGTGGAATCCATGGAAAATGCTCTTATTGCACAACTCTAGAGAGATGCTAGAACGATTGCTCAATAGGCGGATACGACACTTGTGCACAACCTACAAAGCCAAAATGCAATGACTTCTATCCCAAGTATACTATATGTATGATATTCCGGTGTCTCTCTCAATTTGATCCAAGATGATCGGATATGAAAGTCTTATATGCAATGTGGTATGCTATGGCTATTGCTTACCAGCTCTTTGTTTTTCTCTTTGCTTAAAAGCTTATTTTATTTTATTTTTTTGATATGGCCACTTATGCAAAATTTTTGAACCAAGATAGCAATTGTGTATATACGGGAACAACCTTGTGACACAAGAGATGATACGATGATACCAAGATGAGGATCCCAAGATGATATGGTATGTATGCAATAGAAGGTGTAGATCGATGATCACTAATGTGCACAAGTAACGTTGCCGACAATACTCAATGGTTAGTCTCTATAGGAAAGTGACGCAAAATGGGCTAGGGTTACCAATACTATGGCAAAAAGAATGTACAATGATGGGATACCACGATACCAAGATGATATAGAGGTTGCCGTTCGTGGTATGTCGAGTGTGAGCAAGAACAGATGATGATATGGTCGTTGGCAATCTCGCGACCATGGCGATGATGATTGGCAGTGTTCTTGATGTGGAACCGTTCCTAGTTAGCTGAAACACCTTAGGAAATGGCAAAACCACAACTCAAAATCTCCAAAGGCAAATGTCAAATCGTGGTAGCGGAATGTGAAAGTGCAACTATCCCTAGGTGGTTTTGGTAATTCCTAACAACATATAGCTCATTGAACTAATGCTATTTCAAGATGATCATTTCAGAAAGTTCAATGATTGGCATGGCATGGATTAGGAATGTGGACCCCTCAAAATGCAAGGACACATATTGGCTCAAGCTCAAGACTCTACATTTCCATTTTAGTGATCCAAGATCACACTGAGTCCATAGGAAAAGCCAATACTATTAAAAGGGGATGAGGTGTTGCTTAATGGCTTGCTTGCTCAAAATGATTAGTGATATGCACCAAAAGCCCTCAACCACTTTCTCATATCCACCATGCCCCAAACCAAAAGTCAAACTCGGCCCCACCGAAATTATCTATCCGGCGCCACCAAGTCCATTTGACATAGCCACTGCCAGAAACCCTAGTCACTTCGGTCTCACTGATAGGGATCTCAGTCTCACTGAGATGGGATTTCAAACTCTCTGTTTCCTTTCTTAACATTTCGGTCCAACCGAGATGAGCGACCGGTCCCACCGAGTTCGCAATGCAAACTTTGTTTCCCTTTCATAACGTTTCGGTCTCACCAAAATGAGCGATTCGGTCCCACCAAGTTTGCCTGACCAACTCTCTGTTTGCCTATTACAGAAATCGGTCCTACCGAGTTTATGTGATCGGTCTCACCGAGATTATGTCATGCCCTAACCCTAATGAAATCGGTCCCACCGAGTTGACATGTCGCTCCCACAGAAAATACTAGTGTTCACATTTTGAACTAAATCGATCTGACCGAGTTTTATGATTCGGTCCCACCGAGTTTGGTAAAATGTGTGTAAAGGTTGGATTTTGTGTGGAGGCTATATATACCCCTCCACCCATCCTCCATTAGTGGAGAGAGCTATCAGAACGTAGCTACACTTCCAACATACATTTTCTGAGAGAGAACCACCTACTCATGTGTTGAGACCAAGATATTCCATTCCAACCACAGGAATCTTGATCTCTAGCCTTCCCCAAGTTGATTTCCACTCATATCATCTTTCCACCAAATCCAAATCCGTGAGAGAGAGTTGAGTGTTGGGGAGACTATCATTTGAATCACAAGAGCAAGGAGTTCATCATCAACACACCATCTATTACCTTTTGGAGAGTGGTGTCTCCTAGATTGGTTAGGTGTCACTTGGGAGCCTCCGTCAAGATTGTGGAGTTGAACCAAGGAGTTTGTAAGGGTAAGGAGGTCGCCTACTTCGTGATGATCTACCCAAGTGAGGCAAGTCCTTCGTGGGCGATGGCCATGGTGGGATAGACAAGGTTGCTTCTTCGTGGACCCTTCATGGGTGGAGCCCTCCGTGGACTCGCGCAACCGTTACCCTTCGTGGGTTGAAGTCTCCATCAACGTGGATGTATGATAGCATCACCTATCGGAACCACACCAAACATCTTCGTGTCTACATTGCGTTTGCTCACTCCAAACTCCTCCCTTTACCTTCATGTGCAATGTTTTTACATTCCGCTGCTATACTCTTAGAATTGCATGTGTAGGTTGATTGCTTGAGTTGTGATAAGTTGCTAAAATCCGCCAACACTTAAAATTGGGAAAACGCTAGATTTTTATTTGCTCAAGTACTATAATCACCCCCCCTCTAGACATACTTTCGATCCTACACATCGTATCAGAGCTTTGGTCTCCATTTGCCTTGATTTCCATAGCTTTGGTGATCATAGCCTTAGTTTCACAACCTAGGAGAGTATGGCGTCTAACGAGGGAAATTACCACCGTAGAGGTCCTTACTTTGATGGTACTAATTTTGCTAGTTGGAAACATAAGATGAAAATGCATATTCTTGGACATAACCCCGCCGTTTAGGCTATTGTGTGTATTGACTTGCAAGGTGAATTCTTTGATGGGAGAGAACCAAACCGTGAAGCTATCGCAGAAGATTTGAAGATGCTGCAATACAATGCTCAAGCTTGTGATATCCTCTTCAACGGATTGTGCCCCGAAGAATTCAACAAAATCATCCGTCTTGAGAATGCAAAGGAAATTTGGGATACTTTGATTGATATGCACAAAGGTACCGACTCCATCAAGGAATCCAAATTGGATGTGCTTCAAAGTCAACTTGACAAGTTCAAAATGAAGGATGATGAAGGTGTCTCTGAAATGTACTCTAGGCTAGCTCTCATCACAAATGAGATTGTTGGCTTAGGAAGTGAAGAAATGACCGATATATTCGTCATCAAGAAGATCCTAAGAGCCTTGGATGGAAAATATGATACCATGTGCACATTGATCCAAATGATGCCCAACTACAAAGATCTCAAGCCAACGGAAGTGATTGGAAGAATTGTTGCTCATGAGATGTCACTCAAGGATAAGGAAGAGCTTCACAATAAGTCAAGTGGTGCTTACAAAGCGTCATGTGATGATCCTACATCATCAAGTGAGAAACAAGCCTTCAATGAGGAACTGAGCTTAATGGTGAAGAACTTCAACAAGTTCTACAAGAGTAGAAGCAAAGAAAGAAGTTCCAAGTCAAGGTCCTACAATGACAAAAGATCTTCGAGTCGTGAGCGTAATTGCTATAATTGTGGAAGACCCGAACACTACTCAAATGAGTGTATGCCCCCCTACAAAAGAAGAGAAGATTCACGCAAAAGGAGAAGTAGAAGTGAAGAATCACCTCCAAGAGAGAGGAGTAGAGATGATCGTTATGAACGAAGAACATCTCGGAGAAGCAAGGATTCGGAAAGGAAGGACAAGTCATCAAGGAGCTACACAAAACGAAGACATCAAGCTCATGTTGGTGAATGGGTATCCGGCTCCGACTCTGACAATCACTCCGAGATATCACTCTGACTCCGAATATACTCAAGATGAAGGTGTTGCCGGTCTAGCACTTGTGTCAACCAACTCCTATGACATATTTAACTCACCAAATGAAGGAATTGGAAGATGCTTCATGGCTAAAGGCCCAAAGGTATCACACCCAGAGTATGTTGATTTCAATAGTGATGAAGATGATTTGCTAGGTGATGATGATTTACTTGTTGACAACTCTAGTGATGAAAACTATGATGAAATTGCTATTAATCATGCTAATCAAGATAAAACAAATGATGATGATGATAATGAGGAGATTGAGCGTCTAACTAAAGAACTAAACACTCTTAAGTTAGCTCATGAAACTACCTTGGAAGATCATCGAGAGCTTTTAAAGACTCATGAGAAGCTACGCTTTGAAAAGCTCAACCTTGAGCAAGAGCATGGGTTCTTAAAAGCAATCAATGATGATCTTCGCAAGAAAAGTTCTTCTTACATTGCCAAGCATTTACTCTTGTCTACTTACATGCCACAAGTAAAATCTAGCAACAAGAGTAAGAAAGATTCATCTTCTAGTAGTAATAATAACCATGTTAAATCCAACATTGTTGCTTCTAGTAGCTCTCTTGATTCCACTAATGATTCTCTTAGCCAAGTTACACTTGAGCAAGAAAATAGCTTATTGAAGGGAATTATAGAGAAAGGTGTTTACAAGAGCCTTGCCGGGAGTAAGCAATTTGAGGAAATTGTACGCAAGAAAGGAAGGCACCAGAAGAATCAAGGTGTTGGTTTTGAACGAAAGTTCAATGCCAATGGAGTTGAGTGGGAAGAAGATCAATACCCCAAGACGAAGTTTGTTCCTCAACAAGAGAAGTATGATCCTACTTCTTTCCAAGGGACACAAGCTCAAGATGATCTTCCACCACAAGACCACAAGCAAAAGGGCAAGGACAAGCTTCAAGAGGAGATTGATGCATTTGAAGAAGCTCCTAAGGCCTTGGTCAAGTGGGTTCCCAAGACTACATCAAGTTCTACTTCATCAAGTATGACTACAACTCCAAGGATTCCGATCAAGATGATGTGGATCCCGAAGAAGAAGAACTAGACAGTTCTTGAGGGTGACTCCGCCAACATACTTCACTCATATCATTTTGGCGAGGACAAGTGCAAACAACTTCCACATCTTACACTAGTTCAAGGTGTCACAAACCCTCTTGTTGGAAAGACAAGGCACAAGGTGACCTAATACTTTCATGGACATCATCTTGTGTGAACTTCATTCTATGTCTATGGATATCTTTGTTTGTTCCTTGTGGGACTAACCCATGTAGGTATTGAAATTGCAACTCACTCCAATGGATTGCTCCAAATGATCTACATCAACATTGAGCATCCACATCTTCAACATCTACATGAAGTCATCATCGACAAAACCAAGGTTAGTTCATCCCTCTTAGGGGGATATCACATCTAGGGGGAGCTTTACTCTAAGAATTGAGCTAAAGCAACTCTAATGGTGTGAACACAACAATGCTTTATGTAAAAAGTGGTAACCCCACTTGAGTTTAAACGATGAGTATGACCTATGATCAAATGTTCTCATTTGACTCCTAAGTCAATATACTCATATATAGATGACCTAGTCATCACCAATTGCTTGATAGATGCTAGAGTGTTTCTGCATGCTTTGCCACGTATTTCATTTGCCATTTTATTGTGTGAGCATGTTGATTGCATATTTTAATCATTCGAGGACATCCATTTGTTGCTTTGATTGTTTGGCCTTTTATCTTTTGCCAAATGGATGAACAAGAATGCCTAAGAACTTGATCTATCTATCTATGCTTTTCTCGTCTCAAACTCTATTCATGCTACATCACAAAGTTTGATCAAGTCAGATTCGAACCACTCTGTGTGAGGAGCACTTGGAGTCCCCAATTCTTCATAGACTTAAACTTCCAAAACCTCTCTGTGCATTTCGGTACGACCGATTCATCCTTTTCGGTTTGACCGAGTTCACTGAGTTGATCTAGGTTTTCAATCTCGGTGCAACCGATCAGAACTTTTCGGTCACACCGAGTTGCAGTAACCGCTTGCGATTCTGCATCTCGGTGCCACCGAGTTGTTCCACTCGGTCACACCGACAGGGTCGGGATATATATACTAACGGGTTGAATTTTGGAAATTTCTCCAAAACCCTTCATCCCGCGCGTGTCCTGCTCTGTCGCCTCGGGTCTCCGGATCGTCTCCTCATTGTCAGCGACCTCCCGCCGCTGGTTTCCATCGCTATCAACGGATTTCAATGCCACCGTTGCCGCCGTAGCGAGCTCATCGCCGAACAAGGGTATGAGTTCGACCCCTTGTGCATTCTTTTTACCTCTGATTCTAAGCACAAGGTTAGTGCCATGTTTCTTACCACGTATGGGATCAATCTATCCAGAGAAAACCTCCATTAGATTAGGTTTGATCTAAAAATTTAGGGCTAGGTTTCTGTCGAACTCATCTCGGACCGACCGAGTTGTAGAAATCTGTCTCACCGATTTGGCTTAGGCCATAGCACTTGCACTTTTTGGTCTGACCGAAAGTTGCAAATCGGTGTGACCGAGTTCAACTCTCTGTGAAACCCTAGCAATCTCGGAGTCACCGAACTGTGTCTCGGTCTGACCGATTTCACCAGTTTAGGCTCCAAAAGTTGCTTCGGTGTCATCGAGTTTAACAAATTGGTTGCTCCAAAATGCTTTCTGTGGAGAACTAAAACTAAGTTTTTGACTCATTTGTTTTGCAAAAACTCTGCACTTTGTGATGCTCATCCACTCTGCCTCATCTATATCTATTCACAGGGTCTGCTGTCAGTTTGCTTTGCCAGTATGTCTGATCAGAGTGATAGACAAAACAAGTCAGAAGAGCAAGTGAACATGAGTGAGGGCACTAGTTCCTCTAGCAGCTATGATGATGGCAGCAGGAGCACTCCAAGCCATTTTCCCAAAGCAGCTACTAGGCAGAGAAAGAAGTGGAATTCTGACTCAGATGATGAGGACTATGTGGCTACTGAGGAGGAAGTAAGCTCCAAGAAGAAAGTGCTGAAGAAGAAATATGGAAATGCTGCTACAACAAAACCTGGTATGCCCAAGAAGGCCCCTGCAAAGAGGGTGCCAACCTTAAAGGCCAGGGCCTCAACTGTTGAAACCTCTAAGTCAACTGAAGAGGCTGCTGGTGAAGGCAAAAAGAGGAAGGAGAGGGTCGAGAAAACTATGGCCAAAGTCATTGGAAAAGCTTCTGTGATGGAAGATCCAGAGGAAGAAGAGGAAGATGTTGCACCAGCATCAAAGTCTCAAAAAGCTGATGAGGGATGCCATCAAGTCTGGGGCTGCACCTTCTAAGCCCAAGACTGCCCCCGAAGCTTCTGCTCAAGCTTCAAAGACTTCAAAGCCAAAGAGAAGCACAAGGAATATTTCTGCTACTGAGAAGAACAAGGCCCCAGTGCCTAAGATAGAAGAAGAAGATGCTGAAGCCCAAGTGCTTAGGAAGCTCAAACCTAAGATTCCAGATCATGATGACGGCCATCCAGTGGCAGAAGATATGAGCATCCAGAAGGATGCATGTCTCAGACTTTGGAGACAAAGTGACCCTTATGCTATGAGGAGAAAGACTACTGTGGACTATAGGTTCCATACCAAAGAGTAGCAAGATTTCTATGAAACCATATTGCTTGACAAGAAGCCCATAGTTTGTGATATGAAGTGGGATGATTGGGAGTACATCGATGAGAATGAAGACCACTTTCCAGGAGTGCATGAGAGCTTGAGATCATGTGGAGTAGACAAGTTTGTGGGACATGAGCTTACCAAATGGAATGATGAGCTCATTATGCAATTTTATTCTACAACTCATTTCTATCCAGATGAAAGAATAGTTTGGATGTCTGAGGGTACAAGGTACCAATCTACTGTTGATGAGTGGGATAAATTGATAAATGCCCCTAAAGAGCATGAAGATGACTTGGATGTCTATGCCAAGAAGAAGAAAGACCACAACTCTATGGCCAACATGTACAAGGAGATCCCAGACAAAGCTTTGGAAACTCATAAGCTTGGGTCTGTACATTACTTGTTGTCTGGATTAGCTACTATCAACACTATATTGAGGCATACAATGTTGCCCAAATCTGGAGATCACAAGATGATCAGAGGTCATTGAATCAACTTGTTGCAGATATTTGATGTGCCTCAGAAATTCAAAGTTATGAGCCTGATTGTTGAAACAATCAAGAGGACAGCTGTAGATCAGAAGAGATCTTGTGGGTATGCTCCACATATTCAGGTGCTCATCAACTCCAAGATGGGCACATGCACATATCTTTTTGACAAGGAGCATCTACCTTTGAGACCAGATTTTGAAGAAGGTTGTCATGAATGAAGAAGATCCTACTTCTGTGCAGGCACAAGAGAAGAGAGAGAAGGCAAAGGCTGAAAAAGCTGCAAAGATGCCAAGTGTTGAAGAGGCATCTCAAGTGTTCCTAAAGTCAAAACAAGATCAACTTGCTTATCTGGTTCAAGCAATTTTGAGGATAGAGAAGGGCTTGGCCACCCTGAATAAAAACCAAGAGAGCTTGGAAAGGATCATTGAGATAAAATTCTATGATCTTGATCTTAAAGTGACTGAGATGTAGACAGCTGTTGAGCAGCTCCAAGAAGAAGCTGGGGAGAGGAAAGGGCAGGCTACCACAGATGCCTTTCAGAGAGTGACCAGAGGTCAGAGGTCTGCTGCAGTGCCCATGGCTGACACTAGAGCTACCACATCAGCACCAGCAGCCACAACTTCAGTGCCACCTTCAGGTGCAACTTCACCAGCTCCAACAACTTCTACAGATGCTTCCATCCTTGGAGTCCTCTCAACACCACCTCCCAAAGATCAAGCCTAGAGAGACGCATAGCACTATGCATTTTTAAACTTTTTGGTAACTTGTTGCCAAAGGGGAGAAGTGTATAGATCATAGGCTTCGAGAGAGAGTGTGCTTTTTCTTTTTTGTCCCCTTTTCTATTTGGTTGATACTCTTGTGTGTGCTTGCTTAATACTCCATGTCTGTGTGTGAGATACTTGTTTGATCATGTGTTTGATCATATCCTACATTAATGCTTGTGCTTGAATGATGTTATCCTTATATCTCTTATATGATCATTCACTTTGCTCGGTGATGAGTGCATTTTTTTACTTTCTATCATTTTTAGCGCTCCACCAAGATGTATGTGACATGGAAGAGTAACGCATGATCCTAATCGATTGTGCATTTGCATTCAAAAGCAAATTTTAAATAATGCACAAATTTAGGGGGAGCTATTGCTTATCACATCTCAAAGCAACGATGTATTTCAAATCTTATTATCATTTGTCAAAGCTTTCATCTATATTTTGTCATCAATTACCAAAAAGGGGAAGATTGAAAGTGCAACTATCCTTGGGTGCTTTTGGTAATTCCTAACAACATATAGCTCATTGAACTAATGCTATTTCAAGATGGTCATTTCAGAAAGTTCAATGATTGGCATGGCATGGATTAGGAATGTGGACCCCTCAAAATGCTAAGGAAACATATTGGCTCAAGCTCAAGACTCTACATTTTCATTTTAGTGATCCAAGATCACATTGAGTCCATAGGAAAAGCCAACACTATTAAAATGGGATGAGGTGTTGCTTAATGGCTTGCTTGCTCAAAATGCTTAGTGATGTGCTCCAAAAGCCCTCAACCACTTTCTCATATCCACATATGTCCCAAACCAAAAGTCAATCTCGGCCCCACCAAAATTATCTATCCGGCGCCACCGAGTTCATTTGACATAGCCACTGCCAGAAACCCTAGTCACTTCGGTCTCACCGATAGGGATCTCGGTCTCACCGAGATGGGATTGCAAACTCTTTGTTTCCCTTCATAATGTTTCGGTCCAATCGAGATGAGCAATCGGTCTCACTGATTTCGCAATGCAAACTCTCTATTTCCCTTTCCTAATGTTTCGGTCTCACCGAAATGAGGGATTCAGTCCCACCGAGTTTGCCTGACCAACTCTCTGTTTGCCTATTATAGAAATCGGTCCTACCGAGTTTATGTGATCAGTCTCACCGAGATTACGTTATGCCCTAACCCTAATGAAATCGGTCCCACGGAGTTGACATGTCGGTCCCATCGAAAATCCTAACGTTCACATTTTGAACTAAATCGGTCTAACCGAGTTTTATGATTCGGTGCCACCGAGTTTGGTAAAATGTGTGTAACGGTTAGATTATGTGTGGAGGCTATATATACCCCTCCACCCATCCTCCATTAATGGAGAGAGCTATCAGAACGTGCCTACACTTCCAACATACATTTTCTGAGAGAGAACCACCTACTCATGTGTTGATACCAAGATATTCCATTCCAACCACAAGAATCTTGATCTCTAGCCTTCCCCAAGTTGGTTTCCACTCAAATCATCTTTCCACCAAATCCAAATCTGTGAGAGAGAGTTGAGTGTTGGGGAGAATATCATTTGAAGCACAAGAGCAAGGAGTTCATCATCAACACACCATCTATTACCTTTTGGAGAGTGGTGTCTCCTAGATTGGTTAGGTGTTACTTGGGAGCCTTCATCAAGATTGTGGAGTTGAACCAAGGAGTTTGTAAGGGAAAGGAGATCACCTATTTCGTGAAGATCTACCCAAATGAGGCAAGTCCTTCGTGGGCGATGGCCATGGTGGGATAGACAAGGTTGCTTCTTCGTGGACCCTTCGTGGGTTGAAGTCTCCATCAACGTGGATGTACGATAGCACCACCTATCGAAACCACGCCAAAAATTTCCATGTCTACATTACGTTTGCTCCCTCCAAACTCCTCCCTTTACCTCCATGTGCAATGTTTTTACATTCCGCTGCTATACTCTTAGAATTGCATGTGTAGGTTGATTGCTTGACTTGTGCTAAGTTGCTAAAATCTGCCAAGACTTAAAATTGGGAAAAGGCTAGATTTTTATTTGGTCAAGTAGTCTAATCACCCCCCCCCTCTAGACATACTTTCGATCCTATAGAATGCGGTGGTGGTTTCGGAAGCTCGATTGGATTGCGGAAGTGCAATGATGGGTTTTGCGAGTCGAAGTTTGATACGACCGCGCGTAAATTAACTACGATGGTCGCTGATGATACAAGTCTACACCCAATACTGAATATGCTACAACCATTTTCCAAGATGTAGATGGATTAATAGGCGCCACAACTAAGCATGGCATAGTTGTACAAATGATGAGCAAGAAATAAGGAGATATGTTTCTATATTACCATAAATTAGGACATGAAGGAGCACGGATGCATGGAAGTGGGTCCAGTCAAAAATCAATTAGTAGACACCAGGTTGTGTACTACATGGGCATGCAAGAGTTTGCTTCGGACTTAGAAAGAAGAAATCAAGTTGGTTATTTCTTTGGACTACCACGGCCACCAGAACACGTTACATGCATCAAGAAATTTGTCATGCGGGAAAGATTGTGCTTAAAGGAGTCAGGATGGGGTCCACCTGCGGTGAGACAAATACATGGTCGATGGTGTTTGTTGCTGAGATGTAAAAGACAACTAATAATTAAATATAGTAGAGTCCAGAATAGATTGAAGTGCCAGTTTCCTTTGAGTTGTGTGTAGCATGTATAGATAGAATATATTTTTTACGTGAGGGTCAAGTTGATTAGTTGGGTCAGGTCAGCTATAAGTACTGGAGGATGCGGTCATGTAAAGCAGGTTATATTTTTATGATAGACACAATGTGTTTTTAGGGTAAATACCCGTATCGAGTTTTGGGGGAAGCTGCCCAAACATCCCTAAGTTTTGGAGGAAGCTTTAGAAAACCTCTGGGTTGCAATTTCTCTTCATGGAAATTGTTTTGTGCGTGAGTACCGTCGTCGAGATTGGTTTTTGTCGTGCTGAGCCGTACACTACTGCAGGTTGCTGCTAACGCGACACTACAATCAGAGACCCTTCGACGAAACTGTGTGCGATGCCATAATCGCAAATGGTGGTGTAAAAAACCCGTCAAAAAAGGTGCAAAACATTTGAGATGGAGGATGCATCAAACACGGTTCAGATTTTAGTTGCGTGTGCGATGCAGGGCATACGGTTCGGCTCAATTAACTGATTGCGATTAGGAGGAACAAAAGAAATGGGCAGCCAGATGAAGGTGCGTGCGATGTACAATATACGGTTCAC
Source organism: Triticum aestivum (assembly GCF_018294505.1). Taxonomy (NCBI): domain Eukaryota; kingdom Viridiplantae; phylum Streptophyta; class Magnoliopsida; order Poales; family Poaceae; genus Triticum; species Triticum aestivum. Next base: position 352,707,946 of record NC_057800.1, on the reverse strand, counting down.
TCGGATGAACCGTTTGTGATTAGGCAACACAAAAGAAAGAGTCAGCCAAAGCAAAGGTGTGTGCGATATATGGCATGTGGTTCACTCGGATGAACTGTTTGCGTTGAGACATGAGAGCAGAAACATTTCGAATGAACAAGATGTGTGTGATATGAGGCAAACAGGTCTGTAATCGGGAACGTGTGCGAAGACCGATAACAACACATACGATTACTTCTAACAAGCCATGTGTGCTATGAGCAAACGATTGCTGGTATACAATTGTGAGTGATTGATGAAAACATCACCGACGGGTTCCATTGTTTAGTCCGTGTGCGATGTGATTTTCTTTGTCCGCACAACATCTACGCCCTGTCTACGGAGCATCAACATATATACTTAAAAAGACAACATTGCATAACCAAATTAAGCATACAATTACACAAGTGACTACACACATAACATTTCCACACACCAAAGTAAGCAATTACATGCATACTAAAGTAGGAGAAACGAGGATCTAATCATCTACTTATTGTGGCGACGATGCTTGCCATTGCTCTGCTTCCGGCTGGATCCCTGGTCGTTTTGGGGAAGGAGGCACTTCCTCATGTCAACGATCCGCCTGTACATGTCGTAGCTCGTGTACGCCTCCTTGGTCGCGTACACGACGTGAGCTTTGTCGAGTTTCTCCATCCAGGCCGAGTGCCAGGCACGCTTGTCCTTGTTGCACGAATCCTTCATGTCTCTGTAGTAGGGGTCGATGATGGCCTCGACGAGTAACCAGTGAGTCCTTCTCATGCTCCTTGCTGCCCTAGATCTTGTATTGGCCCTGGATGTCGACAAGATTCTGGCAGGCAATGCCCGAATTCTCGAGCGCCTTCACATCGTTGGTGATTTTCACCATAGCGAACATGTAGTGGGGGCTGTTGACAAACCTGGCGAAATGCTCACAAGGCCTTGTGGCCAGGCAGTAGTGGTAGACGAGGACATGGTGGCGCACGCACATCTGGGCGACGGAGACCTTGGGACGAGACCCGGCACAAGCGCGGGTGTACTCGATGTCGAACCCGACCACCGTGTACTTCTCCGCGACAAGCAACAACTCCATGATGTGGATGGAGTGCTCCACCCAGACCGGGTCGTTGGTGTACATCACCGAGAGGTCCATGAACCTTCTGTGGGTGTCCACCATGGCACGCATGGTGAATTGCTGCTCGTCGTCGGTAGCGCTCGGAGCGCCATTGGAGCCGCGCATGATACCCTCTAATAATTTCTCGTGGTGGGTGTGCTTCTTGCAATGGTGGGGCGCGATCGAAAGGTTGAAGAGACACAAGGGTTAAATGGCCACTATAATAAATGGGGGCCGGCCAACCTGTAATCATCACGTCTTGTCACGGCGTTCATAGTGGAGGATTCCAGTGCACGCTTGACAACACCGCACCACACGCATGGGCTCGAAGAGGCGCCAAATGTATCGTCTGAGCCTGATCCCGCGCTACCGCGCTGTTTACCGCGCAAGCTTCCCGCCCAGCTAGTTTGGCCACGCGTCGGCTAGAAGAGGGACAAATCGTGGGCGTTTATTGGCAAAAAAGCTTTGTAAAAACAAAGTGTGTGGAATGACTTCGATCATAAGTTTACCCGTGGGTGATGAGGTCAAAGTTACATAGAAGGGTGATGATGGACACTCGAGTGCGATAATTAATTCCGCACTCTACAGCACACACGATGGAAGAAACCAACTATGTGCAATAATGTCAAAGATCGCAGTCGAGTTAGCTATACAGATCGTGTGCTGTGAGATCGACAAGGTAAACTGATTCGAGAATGGTTAATATATAAATTATAAGACCATTGCATATTAAGGTCAAAATTGTGTTAGCAATATACGAGTCGCATACAATGCCATTTCAACGATTGTACCACAAAAGCTTGAAATGTTACAAGATTCAAATTCCAGAGTTATATGGCTCAAATTTGAAGATTACAAGGTTCAAACTGATATTGGAAATGAAATTCAGCTCATCAGCTGCAAATGCTCACGCTGATCCGCTGAACATGGATATCAGAGAGGTTCAAACCAATATCACCGCTTCTAAGTCTGGTCTCGAAACCTCTCAATTTTTGCAAAGGGGTCAGCCACTGAGAAGTCATGTATGGGGTTGACACGATGACTTCCGATTACTCTGTCATCTGAAGTTCCAAAATGAAATTCAGCATTTTTGGAGCCTACTCCATTCTGCCCGTAGGTGCCAGCACCGATAAACAAACCATTCATTTTTCCAAAATAAATGTAGGGCAAACCTCATTTCCTTCAGCACCCTTGCTCTGAGAACAAAGAACCTGGCGAATATAATCTCCGGTAAGGTCCCACGGTAGGAATTCAAAGTAATTTTTGAGAGGTGCAGATCTAGGCATTCGACGTGATTGTTATATTGTATCACATTATCCACCACTGGGCCTAATCTTATCTGCAAAAGAAGAAAACATGTTAGTGCCTACATGCAGTTTTGAACATTACTATAGGCCTATTTGGATTGCAGGATTTGTAAAATGCACTAACATGCCATCTTCGATCTGACATGATTAACATGGGCATTTGATTACATTCTAGAAAAATGTAGCCTTCTTCACAAGAGGTTGGAGTGGATGAAAATTTCCCTAAGAAAACTTGAACTCCCTTATGGTTAACATTTAACAGGAAAGGAACATCACCTCGATATATAGCTTCTCCAGGCACGGAAAGCATCTCAGGAAACCGACAACTTGCTCCAGGTTGGGGCCGATAGATTCTAGTGCCAAGACCTTCAATGTGCGCAGTTTCGGGGTCAAGCTTGTCGGAATCATTTTCTGAATGACAGACAAACAAACATCTTCAAAATTAGAAATAATGTTAATTTGTAGAAGGAGAGGTAGAAGGCGGCTATTGTACCTGAACGGGTGTGGATCCAATAACAAGTTCAGAGTATTTGTCTGACGAGTAGCCCACCACTGACAATTTCGACCTTCTTGATCAACTACAAGTAATCTCTCAAGTGCAGGTGTGTCCTCAATGACTGTACCATGATAGACATCTTGTGATGTCCTCCTGCAGCACCAGCAACACACATAAATAGTCTGGAGAGTCATGGAGGTGATGTGGAAGGTACTCAACCCATTGATCGCCTGAAGATGAAGGTACTCAAGTGCAGTATAGCCACGGAGCAGGCGCTCCATGTCACCGTTTGAGAGGCAGACAACGACGAGCTCGAGGTGCTTTAGTCGTGGTAGAATAAGAGCGGGCACGTCATTAAGGGGGGGAATGGTAGTTCCTTAACTTGGCGATGCGCAGCGTGGGCGCGAGGCGGAGTGCGGACGTTGGCAGCGATCGCATATGCCCATCATCAAAAGTGAGCTCCTCGAGCTGATCTAGGGCGGGGGATCAGAACCAGTCGTCAAGCTTGGCTTGGTCCTTGTCGTTGGAATGGAACTTGCCCATTTGAAGGCCTTTGGTTGGGCCAAGGTGACTGCCGAGGATCTTGGGGAACGCATCCAAGCTTTTGCAATAGCCATGGCAGAGCTCGTGGGTGTCGATGAGGTCGAGAGGGCTGGAGTTCCATAGGGGCGCCACCGTCGGGAAAGGACGGTTGTCCGCGCCCCATATTTGATTGGGAGGAGGGAGATGATGACTGTCAACATATCATCGGGAAGACTATTGATGAAGTCTAGGCTTGCTAGAGTCGCTTGCGGTTCTAGCCTTCCCCGCCTCTGCTTGTTGGCAGCCCCGTTCTCCACCTCTGGAGTCTCCTTGTCAGCGGCGCTTTCTGATAGAAATGGGAGTATAGGGAATATTTAGTTAAAATAGGGCAATAGAAAAGTGTATTGGTAACTAGAAGTTATTAGGTAGGAATATAGTAAGAAAAGGGAATAACAATTGGTTGCTTAAATACTACACCATTCATTTGACATTGCTAGGTAAGTCAACATGCAGATAGTTGAAAAGAAAACTTACTTCGAACAAAGTCTGGATGGATGTCGAGGAAGTTAGCGTATATCTCATGACCAGGCTCTTTTATGTGCAGTGCAATTTTAGTGCCAGCTTTCAGTACATAAAACTTTGCAATTTCTTTCAAAAAGCCCGTGCCAAAATAGGAGCCAACACGTTCATCAAGTCTTACGGTAGGAACGATTGTAAATCCATGGTTTATGTGCATTATGACATCCGTGGAGCCTTCATCTATGTAAAGGGAAAAATTGTGCACTACATAATCTGTTGCATAGCAAGGGATGTTCCACAAAAAATGGTAGGATTGTTAAATAAAATATGGTAACATGCAAATATGGGCCCAAATTGAAAGATCTGTACAGCAGTTGAAATCAAAGGACAAAAATCTATAATTAAACAGATAGGGTAAACATGATGTCATGGAAATATGAGAGTAATCAAAAGAACAATACATCATTAATTTGCCTAATATAGAAAGAAGAGGGGAAAATGCCCTTTGACGTATATGGTGCGTGTGGCACCTTTTATCCAAATGTAGCAATATTTAAAATATGTTCAGGAAAGTAGGCCATGCCAACTGATTTAGGGTGAGATTGAACATACTGTGCGCGTCCTCAAGTTATCTGGTACGGTGAGATGGAATCTCTGGCGGAGGTCGCAAAGTCTTGAAGTGTCGGCGCACTGTACATTCTATGATCATGAGGAGGGCACCCTCTCCAGCTCTTCCAAGGGGAAAGAGCCCATCTGCTCTTCCAAGGGGAAAGCACCCGTCTACGCCATCAGGGAGGGCACCCTACAGTCGTGCTCTTCCAAGGGGAAGGAGCCCATATGCGACAACATGGAGCGCATCCAGGGTCCGTGCTCTTCCCACGGGAACGAGCCCATCTATGACAAGTGAGGAAACCCATGATTTGTTTTGTCATGCCTCTTCACAGGGGGGAACCCATGATTTGTTTTGTCGAGTCCCTTTTGTAGTGTAGTGAGAATATGTCCAGTTTTAATTGCTATATCTGGTTGTTTGCAGTATGCCTTGTTTATTTCAGTTGTTCACAATGTGATGCTCTATATGTGCAATTATTTACCGTGCAGTACATTTCATAAATCCAGTTTTAAACATACCAATAGGAATGCATATATTTGCTTGTTGTTAAGCCTGTTATAGCTAGCATATGCCTCTTTTAAAGTTTTTTGATTGTTCAGTTGTTTGTAGTTAGCATATGTCCAGTTTCAAATGCTATATTTGGTTGTTCGTAGTATGCCTTGTTTATTCCAGTGATTCACAACGTGATGTTCTATATGTGCAAGTATGAACTGTGCAGTTTAATTTCATCAGTAGCATTTTCAACAATACCACTATGAATGACTACATTTGGTTGCTGCATCTTGTAGTTAACATGCTTTTCCATTTTTATTTAACAATAACCAGTGTACTTAGACCAGCACAATACCAGTTTGAATGACTATGTTTGCTTGTTGTTAAATGTTACACATGTTGCAGTTAGCACACCTTTCCACTTGTTTTGCTTTACTAGCGTGCTTAAACCTGCACATTGAAGCTATCTTTTGGAGATTATTTTGTCCGCCATGTATAATTTTGGTTGATGTTTAGCCTGTTGTGCTTAACATGCTTCTCGATGTACCTACACCGGACAATTTTGGGAACGACTTCTGTTTTCCATCAAGGTTAGTTTCATCCCATGGCTTATATCTTCTCACTGTTCAGGATATCGGTAGCTGGTACCATATAGGCCGACGGCTGATAAGGGACTAATCGGTGAATCGGACTTTTAACTGAATATATCTGCAACCCATTTATCGTTAGGTTAATTAGGGCCATGTGTAATATATCTGAGGCTACATAGCAACATGCACTGTACTTAATGTCTAAATATGCAATCATAGGCTAGATAGCAATAAGGAAGAGTGTTACATTAATGTTCCAATGATGTCTAGATATACATAGACGAGCAGCAGCAGCAGCAACAACAACAACACAACCCTGTTTGGATACTCAACTTAGCTAGAGGTTAGATTTAGTTTCTAGCTCATTACTAACCCTAAACTAACTCCATCCAAAGAGTTGTTTGGATGGCAGGGTTAGATTGACAATAAATGCACTAGGAGAACTAGCTCCAATTTGCACCTCTTGAGTTGGATAGTTTTTTTTGGTGGGTTACAAATGCAACTAGCTCAAACTAGCCCTCATGTTTAGATATACTTTAGGGCTATTTGAGCCCAAACTAGCTCAAACTAACTATAACCCCTGGATACAGCAGCAGTTAATCAGCCAATAATTTGTAAGAATGCACTAAACTCCTTCCGGCCCATAATATAAGATGTTAATTCATCTAATATGTGAGTATATTGGATGGTATAAGATACTCCCTCTGTTCCTAAATATTTGTCTTTTTAGAGATTTCAAATGGACTACCACATACGGATGTATATAGACATATTATAAAAGAGTGTTGTACTACATCATTGTGCAATTGCTGTTTAGCTTCTAACATTAACTTGGTGCTTTTAGGTACATATGTCATTGGTAAAGATCCGTGCTTCGACCCTTTCTGCGTATGAGGCAATGAGATATCGATGAACCAACATCAAGTGAGGAAGTTGATAAAGATTGTTAGTAAAGAGGGTCCAAAGATGGCAATTAAACTATTTGTTTACACTTTATCCAAGACAACAACAAACTGCAGGATGGTAAGTAAGAACTCTGCAGCCTTCTTTTTACTGCCCATAATGAGTTGTGTTAGATGACAATGTCTACATCTTTTTCCTTTGCAGTAGTTGCCAAAGCAGTTTACTCAAGATTACCTCTCAAACTACATGATTGGTGGGCATGCAAAGGTTGAAGTATTTCTACCAGAACACGATGACTATCTAGATGTTTTCATGAAGACCGTGAAGGATGGGCGGTCGGCCATCACAAGGGATTGGACTAGAGTCGTGTGTGCCTTCTGCATGGAGGAGGGCACAATATGGGCATTCCGCTTCACCTTCTTCAGCAACCAGAATATATTTCGCCTCTTTCTTTATCGTCTTTAATAGTACAAGTATACAACTGTGGTTCATCATTCTTTATTTGGTTCTTATGTAATTCTTGAACATATGTACTTATGAATCGAATAATGCATTGGTTGTTTGAACCTGATTGATATGAATAAAGTTGTAGCATACATTCAAATTCAAATCCGGTACAATTTGAAATAGCAGCAATTAAATTATGGTGAAATTACGCTCTTCGGGTTGTTACAGCACACAAGGTTGGTAAAACACAAACGTTTGCGATATACACCATAATCCGAGACGGTTCACAGAGAGGAAACATGTGCAAGCATGCACACAGTTGTCGTTTCCAAAGCGTGTGCGATGTCAGACAATATCACAAACGGTGCGGGCAAACTAAACGTTTGTGTTAGTTGCCTTATTTTACACGATTCGCAACCATGAACTGTTTCTGATGAAGTATGCATCATAAACGTTGCACCACAGAATAGCGTGTGCGATAGTTGTCGTGTACGACGATGTTACGATGGTCCGACGTTTCGTAATCCTGTCTGACACTCGTACGACGATTAGCTAATCTTCTCAACAGTGAACCGTTTGTGATGGGCCGCGCATCATGCACGTTCTATAATAGTGAGCCTGTGATGTGTCACGCATTGTAAACATAGCACCACAGAATACCGACTGCGATGGCAATGCGAGCAGAAACGAGTAGGAGTACTGTTGGGTCCCTATCCCCGACGGTTTTTGGGTCGTGTGGGAAGGACCCCCTATCACCTACACTCACTTGGCAATGGTTCGGAATGCCGTCGCGGAAAGGGGTTAAAAACATTTGTTTAGCATCGACGTGCACCAGTGGTAAGGTTCAAACCCTCTACTTCGTGTACATCGCATGCGCGGGCGAGAGGTTGCTACTACTGAAGGTGGAGTGTCATGAAAGATCGGGCCGCAACAACAGATCAGATCTCGCCATCGAGGTTCGGTCTATATCAGAGTTGAAGTCACCATTTGTAAGTAGCCGGAACACCTTAGGAGACACAACCCACAACTCAAACAAGCTCAAACAACATTGGGTTAAGTTGAGGTGGCGGAAATGTATGGTGGGCAAGGTTATGCGGAAATTATGGCGGTGGTTGATGAAGGAGTAACCATCCCTAATGTAACATCCCAAAATTTTCCAAATTTTGGTATGTTAACAATAGGATAATATTGATTGAATTGCTCTGATTTTCATAGGGAATTAAAACTTTTTGAGTCCTTATTTAAACTTTTTTTTCAAACCATGTTAAAAATTGGATAACATTTTTGTCTAATAAAAAAATATGGTTGGAAAAGTTTATTCAAGAATTCAAAGGGCATTCAATTCTTTTGGAATATTTTGAAACCACATTCAAATATATGAGTGAGAATAAAATGACTTTATCAAATGTGGTGGATTAATATTCCATTTGGGGTTCTTTGAATTTTTGAGTTTCATTGGAATTGGATCTTATATGGGATTTTAATGCCATTTAAATATTTCCAAAGTATTCAAATAAAATTTAATGAGAGGAGATAATGTGACTTCTCCTAAAATATATTCGGAAATATTTAATATGGTACAACTACCCTTTTGCGAATTTGCAAAACTCAAAATTTATATTTTTGTGTGTAATTTAATTATGTCCATAAAGAATGAATTGTAGTTTGTGCAGACAAATAATTTATTAAAATCTGAAACTATATTTAGTAGGCACCAAATTATAATTATGTGCGTGCGAACATTTTTTTTCTTTTGTCTATTAAAGTTTTCTGTGCAATATAAGTATTAAAAAAACTAAACCTACAGGATGGCCCAACTGACCGAGCAACCCACTAGCGAAGCTTTCCTCTTCCTCCTTGTGCAGAGAGACAACCATGGCTTAGGCTGCACCCCAATGCTTGCTCTCCATTCACTCACCACACCATCTGACCTCCTGAATTGTCACCGGCGCCCTCCCTCGACCCTTTGCCTGCCTCAGTGCGCCATGGAGACTCCCGTAGTGGCCATTACAAGGCAGAGGAACAGCCACCATTATGCATCACTATTTGCTCGAATTCTGACCTCCCCCTCTCCTATAAATAGTACCCATAGGAGCACCTCACAACCCTCACCCCCTCCTGAGGAAACACCTCTCTACCGCGCCATCCTCTGTGACCAATTGCTCGCCGGAGTTCTGCAGCTCCGGCGGCCGCTCCACGCCGTCACGGGACGAGGCCGAGCCCGGAACATTGCCCAACGGACTCCCCTCGTCGACCTCTTCGCCGTTCTTCTACTACTTGACTTCGGGGACCTTATTCCACAACTCCGGAGACCTTCTTCCCCAACTCCGGTGACAAACTCCGGTAAAGCCTCCTCTAAATTCCGTAAGTTATTTTTTAGAAAAATATCTAAACTTCGGAAATTCGTATCTCCCAAACCGTATGTCCGATTTCGACAAATAAGATATCCCCGAAATTTTTGGAACCTGTAGTTTTTTATGAAATTATAAAATTTCACTTTTGGGCAATCTAAAATTTAGTTTTCATTTAAATGGTAAATTTAATATTTTTCCATATCTTTTAATCTATAATTCATATCAAAAAGCTTATTATCTAAAAATTGATCATTAGAACCATACCTATCTGTTAGGAACAATGACTTAATTTTTCAACCATGCTTAGTTCATGTTTTAGCCTCTACACCATAGAATCACTTTCTTTACTCATAATTTAACATATTCGACCAATTAAATTTTATGCTTAGATAAATCTCTTAGATTGATCCCTAGAAAACTTCTCTGGTCATATGTTACTATCACAAAAATTTGAAGTTAGTAAATTATTAGTTTCAGTTCCCAAAACTTATATAACCTTCAATTCCCATAGTTGACCACAAGTCTAATTTATGGAAATTTGGTTAACAAAACTTGTCTCTCAATCATTCTATATATTGACATCGTGATCTTCACTTGAACAAATTTGATCCAACCCTAGGATATGACTATGTCAAGTCTCCTCAAGACCAAACTAGGTCCTATCTTAAACAATAGCCACCTCATTATAATTATCCTAAGAATGTACATGTATTGTTAATTTGAATCTTTTATTTGGATCTTCATTTGGATTTTGTTGTGTGTTGAAGTATTTTTTTGTTTTATCGTTAGATATATCGTAACGAGAAGTAGAGACAACTCAGAGTAGAATAGTTCTTCTTCGAGAATTCAGGCAAGTTGCAAATTGATCATGCTTTGACCTATGTTTTCATATTATGCATATTCCTTTATATTTTAATTCTATGCATGTTTTATAAAAGTTTTACAAAGTATTATTACTAGCTAGAGCCATAGGTTCAAGACTTGCAACCATGCTTGCCCACGCTTGCCCAAAATGGGTGGGATGAAAACCAAAATTGTTTTAAACCTTTAAACTTGCCTCTTTTGGGGCAACATTTTGTGAAAACTTTTGGAGAACAAAACTATATATTATTGTACTTCTACTCCCTGGGCGGAATGGTATTGACGGGAGCGTCTATAAGTGATTGTGCCCATCGGGTTCTTGTAGTGAATGCGCCTGACTGGGGTCTTGCACACAGGTTTTTGGTGGGGACCGCCGTCCAGGGGAATGAGATCTTCCAAGTACGGTTTGATGTAGCTTCCAGTACAGCCACATGCTACTATGAGCTCTGGCTTAGCTTAGTACTAACGGAAAACCCTTACCTCAGGTCTGCCATCGGAGAGGGGCTTTCATTGCCTAAGTTGCGGGCGGCTTGGTCAGGTATAGGGGGTTGTTACGGAAAGGCTTCGTCACAACCTCCTCCTAGTCGTATACCCAAGTGTGTAACGATAAACAGGGTTGGTTGTGTCATGTGGGGAACGTGTACGATCTCTGCAGAGGGTTTAACCTAATCGATTAGCCGTGCCCCCGGTTACGGGCGATTTGGAGCAACTGAAGACTTGGACTGAAGAAGAATCTCCCCTATCTTTTCTAAAAGTCTGTTTTAAGGGTTAAAGTTGAGGAGAGCACAGTGAATGTGTTTCATTTCAACCTTATGTATGTTTTAAACTATTTTGGAGAATGAGCACTGGTGCGTATATCCAAGTGTCTCACTCCTACCTTTTATAAAAGAATATTTTGTTTATTTAAAAAGTAGTTTACAAAATTTAGTATAGAAGAAAATTGGCTTTATGCAAAGGAAACCTCAACCAATACTTTCCCTGCATATATACTTTGTTAAACTTTCCTTTGCAACTTCCGAGTACATTCCACGTACTCACCTGCACCTGTCATGTGCAGATCTCAACAAATTAAGAGATGATAGGGTTATGCTCTACACCCAACGAGCCCATTGGAGTTGATGGAGCCCTAACTTAGTGACTATGTATTATTCCGTTGTATTATGTGCCAGCATTGAGCTGTGCCAATGGTATGTATTTACTTAATTCTGGATTTATTGTTGTAGTGAAATGATGTATGTTTTACTGATACTCATTCTTGTTAGTGTGTGTGCTAGCTATGATCCAGGGATAGCACAATAAACACAGCGACTTGGATTCTACCAAATTTGGGTCGTTACACCTAAGTAGCCGAAACACCTTAGGAGACTCGAATCACTACGCATGCAACCACTAATGCTATGGGTAACAAAATGGTCAAGGTTGCGGAAGTCAATGGTGGTATAGCGGGTGATGTGGTGAAGGCCCTAAGCAAAGATGCCAAAGTTCCAAAAGATTATGGAGTCAAATGATGTTGGAAGTATTTTTGTGGGATGGGGATGTCAATAGCTTCAAAATGAGCTAAAGAACATCAAAATCTGAGTCTGTATGGATTAATTATGGCCGAAACAAAAATCAGCCGAAGTCAGTTTCTACAGTTTACGGACGTCCGGTAAGTGTCGGATGTCTAGTGGAAAGACGTCCCGAAGGTCCGAAAATCCGTTAATTTCGGTTTTGTTGGGTGGCACTAGTCGTCCGGAAGGTATCGGTCGTCCGGTGCTTTGGGAGGCTCCGGACATCCGGTAAACGCCGGTCGTCCGGTGGGTCAGGGTTAACTCGAGATCCGAGATTCAGGACGCAATTTTGGGCGGAAAATGGGGACTTTGGGGGCAAAATTGATGAGATTTCGTGGATGGGAAGTGGGGAAACTTGTGGAGATGCTAGATCCACTCGAAACACAACGAATCCATGGATCAAATTCACCAAAGCATCATCAAACCAACAAATCACAAAAAACTTGGGGCTATTTTTGGTGGGGATTTTTGAAATTTAGGACGAAATCAAGCAAAAGAAGGCTAGAAAACTATGGGGAAGACTCCAAATTCGTGATCAACGTGGCTAATGACACCAAGATGATGTAGGGTGGAACCCTAGGGGCTGATCTTTCACGATTTGAAGCGGGAATCCCGAAGAACACGACAAACACACGAGGGAAAACACGAGGGGAAAGAAGAGGAAACACGCAAATCAACGAGAAACGATCACACATGTGCTAGATCCATGAACGCAAAGAGATATACATGACTCAAATCCAACAAAGGTGGATACAAAGGTCACTAGTTCATTTCCTGGAAGGAGGTCTTGAATCCACTAGGGGATCTTCTCCGTGAAGAGGTCTTGAATCCACTTGGGGGATCTTCTCCTAGATGGAGGGCTTGGCCTCCATGGAGTAGGTATCAAGTGGATGAGCAAAGCTCTACCTCTAATATGAGGTAAACCAATACTAACCCAAAAATGGTGGAGGTGAAGGAGTATATATAGTCTAGGGCCACGAAGGGTTAAGTGAGAGAGAGACATGGGTGGAAACCTGAGTGGTTGCGCACAGGCAGGCTCGGACGCCCGGTGGTTACCAAATGTCCGGTCACTCGTGGGGGTTCGGACGTCTGGAGGGTGCCAGACATCCGACATTTCTTCTCTGGACATGTGGCACATGATATCCGGAAGCTGTCGGTCGTCCGGCGTCTGGCGGTCGTCGGGACGTTGTAGGGTGCCTTGGCTATAGTTGTCCTGGCTGGCTGAACCTCCAGGCGTTGGACATCCGGTATGTATCGGTTGTCCGGTGGCTGTGACTTGCAATCAACCCTTGCTTTTGGTCCTCGCGCTTGGTGTCCTTGCCGTCTTGTCCAATGCTCCTAGTTTTTCCTTGGTCTTCCTCTGGGTTCCTGGTCATGCATAGCACATATGTTTGAGGTAGTAGCCATGTCTCACATGTGGAAACTGACGGTTCGAAGAGGAGCGAGTTCACCTTGTGTCCAATAGCGTATGGTCGAGGTATCATGGTATGTCCTCTTGGGGCTTGGGGAGTAGTCGTAGTGTACATGGCGATGATCGTAGGATGCTCCGCATCAGTGCTCCTGTGGCTAACACCTGAGTTGTCCCATCCACAAGCATGCGTGGAAGACTCCGCTGGCTTATAAAGGAAGCCTTGCCTCAACTCAGCACGTCACAACCTTCACTCTTAGCCTGATATCCAAACCACCTAGATGCCTGGTCCCATCATCTGCAATGAGACCACTGCATCCAAGCTTGGAGATTTCGTAGCCGTTCTCACCAATCTCACTCGTCGTGCGTTTGGCATAGACGACCCCCTGGAATATGTTGTGTACCAGGAACACACAAGTGATGCCATCCATCACTTCTAGGCCACGATGCACATCTACAGAAGGGGCACCACATCAGAACGCCCCTACCAGTTCACCGGGAGGGCGACCTTCGACGAGCCCCAAGCCATCCGGCTTGCAGCCCGAGAGGCTATAGTTCAACTCCAACACCAATCGCCGAGGGTTAACATCCATCCTTTCCTTTACTACCCTAGTCGTGATGGCTATGGTAGGCCGACCCAAGTCACCAACAGAGAACAAGAGTCGGATCCTGCTTTGGTGCATCTAGTGTGCTACCTGAGAGCGCAAGAGGCACTCTTCAATCAGATCACCCTTGATTTGATTGTGACCCGCAGGACACTTGCTCTTCAAGTGAAGCTGCACCAGCCACCGACACCCCAATAGTGTTGTTTGGGAGACCAATCCCAAGCCCACGAGGTCTGCCCCTGTTGTCCACCCGGGCAAAGCATTCGTTTCCCCGGAGGAACTTCGTCGTCTCTTGGGGATTTTCTCCAATGGGACTGTAGCCACTACACCCCGCATGGGTCATCATCGTTGCCCCTACCCTGTAGCTCCTCATTCTACTCCAGCCAACTCCGACGTTTAAGCACACGGAGAAGCCTCGACGTCTATGAGACATGCCTGACTGGATGTTGACGAAGTGGACTGAGTCCAGCAGAGTAGTTTTCGAGTCCTTAGTAACCCAGTTGCCCCGTAGATTCCACCGTCGTGTCATAGACGATCACGTGTATGTTTGTAGCAGTGTGTAGTACTTGTTTGCATGATGTGCCTTTTCTGTTATTACCGAATTATGTTAGGTCATCTAATAATTGCATAATCTTCTCTGACTTCTGTTTTCCAAAATCCTTCCCACCATTTAGAAAACTTTTGAGGAATATTATGGGTTTGGAAGTTTTCTTGATCATTTCATCCGCCCTTTTAAAAATTAAGTAGGAAATATTATCACAATAAAATATGCCACAAAATAATTCTTTTAATAGCATCTTCAACCTCTTAAATGCTTCTGTTGCACTAAGACCCTTTTAAACAATTCTTTCAAAATTCCACAAAAATTATGAGAGGTTAGGTGATGCTTATATATCACTCTTATGTAAAAACCTAACTTGGTCTTTTGAAATTTTTGAGTGAAACATCCTCTTTTCAATTCTGTCCCATTCTTGAGTTTACAACTACAACCCTAATTTTCCTAGCTCCAATAATTCTAAAAGTTTTCCACCTTATAGTCTTTCAAACCAAAACCTTAAGTCCAGAAGATTAACTCCATTTGCATCTTTTAAGTCCACCAAATGTTCTCCTCAATTTCTGGCCTAGAACTAAATTCTTGTAAAAGTTCCACTGACAAGTTTTTCTTTTTGCCAAACCAACTCCATCATCATCACCAACACCCAAGGAGACATCATCCTACCAAGTTTCACTTCCAAAAGAAATTTCTAAATGGCCCTTGCATTCTGTCGAACACCTTGAGCTCATGACAAAATTTGTCAACATTTCTGAACTCCAAGTGATAGTTGCTCATCTTGCTAAAATAATTTGTCCAACATTCTTGTCATCCTAATTATCACTAACCTGCCCAATTTCATCATTTGATCACTGTAGACCACCCTGACATGTTGTTGCACTCAGCTTGCACGACCAGAGCACGAGTAGAGCGCCTGCAGTGCAGGTTTTGGCATCGAGCCGTTGTTGCCTCTCTGCTACTACCCTTGCTCGTCCTGATCTCCATATGGATCACCATGCCTTCACTGAGCCTTGTCGACATCCTCTCCTAGCCGTTAGCGCCGGCTAGCGCCGACTAGCTGCCGTCCAGAGTCGTCATCTCGCACAAGCCACCTCCCTCGACGCGTACCTCATCCCCGAGCCAACCAGCACACCCACCATTACTACGGGCGGACACCGTCCTCACCGACCCCTACCAGCCTCACCAGTCTCGCCACCGACCGCGCTTCGCCATCAATGGCCGCCGTTGAAGTTGTCATGGCTGGCCCTTCCCAAGCCACCTAGTGCCTCCCGAGCTTATCCCCGAACCGCCACCTCCTCACTGATCTCCACCACCCACCACCGGCCGCGCAACAACCACAACCACCGCACTAATGGATGCCACCGTCGTGCCTTCTCCTAGAATCCATGGGAGGGGTTTCCCTCATGCTATAAGAGACCCCGAGTTCGCTCAACCCCGCCAAACATCACTCCTCTCCTTCCTAGAAACCACCTCGGACAGCCAAACAACCGGGAGTGGTCGTCTTCCCCAACTCCGGTAGCTACGGTCGCCGCCATCTTCCGAACGATTTCGACGCCACCGGAGATCCCCCTCCTCCACTCTCCTCACCATCCACCCCCTCTTAGCCACACGAGTCCATCCCAACCTTCAAGTCGTCTCGGGAGCCGCCATAGGCAAAATCCCCCTTTTACCCAACGGCCACCATCCCCTGCAAAGCTCGCCGCCGGCGACCCTGTGCCCTTCGCTGATCATGCCACCCACCGGATGAACTGACACGGCCTCCTGAGCAAGATGGGGGCCTCAGTTCACCGTGGGGTGCCGCCATTCGCCGACGAGCATTGCCGGAGCCCCGCTTCATCCGGCTAAAGGAAAGAGGCGGGGTGGATCGTGGTCAAACCAAACCAGTGGGCCAGGTGGGACCCACTATCAATGACCCGTAACCCATGCCGCATGGATAAGTGGAGACGGGTTCCGTTGAAGTTGATTTCCTGTGGGAAAAACGTATTCTAGCGAATACACCTTCGGCGTCGCAGCCCTCCTGCGCGACCGAGCGATTGGGCTTAGCCCAATAGCGCCAGGCGGCTATACCGTGCCCAGGGCGCGCTTCTACTCAGCCTATCAGAGTAATATTTTATTTCTCTTTCTTTTCCAACAGATCTCAAATAATTCCAGGGCGATCATTCCACATCCAAATTTCTTCATACTCCTAAAATCATGCTCTATTAATGCAGCTAGGGTGAGCATTTCTCCTAAGCTTTATCAGTGTTGGATCTATTAATTAGCCCATTTCTTCACTTATCCCAGCTTAGAAATTCCCTAGGAAAAAATCATATTGACTCCAAATAATTTGATTTTTTCCTAATATTCCTTATTTTTCATCTTGTTTATTTTAGGATTTATTTCAAAAATTTCCAAACAACTTTTTAGCACTGTTTTGGCTTTATGTGGTAATTGCAACATTTTGAAAATAGGAAAATGGAGGGGAGAGAAAAATTTCAAAGTTTTGGAGTGCATCCAATGTTTCTGCATGCTCAAGGAAAGCATCTTGAACACTTGATATGGTGAATGCATAATTGGTTATTTGCAAGTATAATTGAATTATGAATATGTTGAATTCATATAAAATTGGAATGTCACTAGTCATATGATACGTCTCCAATGTATCTATAAATTTTTATTGTTCCATGCTATTATATTATCTGTTTTGGATGTTTTATATGCATTAATATGCTATTTTATATTATTTTTGGGACTAACATATTAACCTAGTGCCCAGTGTCAGTTTTTATTTTTTTCCTTGTTTCTGGCCTTTATAGAAAATCAATAACAAATGGAGTCCAAATGGAATAAAACTTTATGATGATTTTTCTTGGACTAGAAGAAACCCAGGAAGCTTTGGGAGGAGGCCAAAAGACCCAAGAGGAGGCCACAAGCCCTAGGGGCGCGCCCCAGGGGGTGCCCCTAGGATTGTGGGCCCCTCGGAGACCTTCCAACCGTAACTCCACCATTATAAATTCTAAAATATCCCCCTTACGTCAGAGGGCACACCAAAAAAACTTTTCTGCCGCCACAAGCTTCTATTCTCGTGGATCCCATCTTGGGGCCTTTTTCGGCACTCCGTTGGAGGGGGGTTCGATCACAAAGGGCCTCTACATCAACATTGCTGCCCTTCTGATGAAGCGTGAGTAGTTTACCATGGACCTAGGGGTCCATAGCTAGTAGCTAGATGGATTCTTCTCTCTCTCTTTGATCTCCAATACAATGTTCTCCTCGATGTTCTTGGAGATCTGTTCGATGTAATCTTCTTTTGTGGTGTGTTTGTTGAGATTCGATGAATTGTGGATTTATGATCAGATTATCTATGAATATTATTTGAGTCTTCTCTGAACTCTTTTATGCATGACTGAGATATCTTAGTATTTCCCTCTGATCTATCGATTTGGTTTGGCCTACTGGATTGGTTTTTCTTATAATGGGAGAGGTGCTTTGTGATAGGTTCAATCTTGCGGTGTCCTCACCCAGTGACAGTAGGGGTAGCGAGGCACGTATTGTATTGTTGCCATTAAAGATAAAAAGATGGGGTTTATATCATATTGCTTGAGTTTATCCCTCTACGTCATGTCATCTTGCTTAAGGTGTTACTCTGTTCTTATGAACTTAATACTCTAGATGCAGGCATGAGTTGGTCGATGTGTGGAGTAATAGTAGTAGATGCAGAATCGTTTCGGTTTACTTGTCACGGACGTGATGCTTGTATTCATGATCATTTCCTTAGATATTGTCATAACTTTGCGCTTTTCTATCAATTGCTAAACAGTAATTTGTTTACCCATCGTATGCTTTATTCAAGAGAGAAGCCTCTAGTGAAACCCATGGCCCCCGGGTCTATTTTCCGTCATATATTTTCAGATCTATAAAACCAAAAACCTAAAAATACCTTGCTGCAATTTATTTATCTTTACTTTATTTTGCCTTTTACTTATCTTTTATATCTATCTCTATTAGATCTCACTCTTGCAAGTGACCGTGAAGGGATTGACAACCCCTTTTCGCGTTGAGTGCAAGTGTTTGTTAGTTTGTGCAGGTGCATATATTAGGGACTTGCTTGTGCCTCCTACTGGATTGATACCTTGGTTCTTACCTGAGGTAAATACTTATCTCTACTTTGTTGCACCACCCTTTCCCCTTCAAGGGAAAAATTAACGCAAGCTCAAGAAGTAGTAGGAAGAATTTCTAGCGTCGTTATCGGGGAGGTTCTACATCAAGCCTACCAAATACCTATCATAAACTCTCATCTCTTGCATTTACATTATTTGCCATTTGCCTCTTGTTTTCCTCTCCCCCGCTTCTAAAACGTTTTCAGAAAAACACAAAATTATTTGCCTTTTTATTTGCCTTCTTTTCATTTTCCTTTATGTCTTACTTGGTTTGTTTGCTTCTTCACTTGGTATAATTGTGTGTTTATTGAAAATCAGAAAGCAAAAAGTTTATGGATCCTCATCCACTTGCTAATCTTTTTAAAAGATCCAATTATGATGAACTAATTGCTAGTGAGTTGAGTGCACTAGATTATCTTTATGAAGTTTTGCTTGAAATTCGTGAATCTGGAAATTGTGATGAAGTGTTAAAAGAAGAAATTTATGAAGTGATTCATGATAGCTCCTTGAAAGAAAAGCATGATTGCAATGATGTTATTATAAACTCTATTAATGTCAATTGTGTTAATAATATGCAAAACCCCAATCTTGGGGATGCTAGTTTTGCTATGTCCACTACTTATTGCAATGATCATGATTGGGGGTGATAATGCTTCTTATGATCTTGAAAATTTGTTTAAGCCTCATGATGAATATGATATTGATAATAATGTTTGCAATAATATTGAAAGTGGGTTTGGAAGAGTGCCAACTTTAAGAAATAATGATCCCACTACTCTGGAGGTTGATCAATCTTATGAATTTTTTGGTAAAAGTGGGCTTCGAGAAGTAATGACTTTATTTTATGTTAATCCCACTATTTTGGAAGAGTGTCACTTTGCATATATGTGGATCATCAAGAGAAAATTTTATATGATAGATATATTATTGAATTTGATTATGATCCTACATGTAATTGTTATGAGAGAGGAAAATATGGTTGTAGAAAGTTTCATGTCACTAAATCAGCTCTTGTTATGTCGAGATTTCTATTGTTTCTTTCTTCTTCCTTGCATATGCTAGTTTTTGCTTGTCTTGATAATTTGTTTGCTTATAAAATGCCTATGCATAGGCAGTATGTTAGACTTAAACTTGTTTTTCACATGCTACATGATGCCCTCTTCATGTTTCAATTGCTATCTTTCATGTGAGCATCATTAAAATTATCAATGCCTAGCTAAAAGGTTTTAAATAAAAGCGCTTGTTGGGAGACAACCCAATATTTTTCCTTTCCTGAAGATAGATGTAGAGGTAGCGTGCCGACGGTGATCACATTGTTCTTGGAACCATTCCCGATGCGCATCATCACCTCGTCCTTAGCCAATCTTCATTTAATCCATAGTCCTTGTTTCGAGTTACAAATATGAGCAACCGAACCGGTATCAAATACCCAGGCACTACTACAAGCATTAGTAAGGTACACATCAATAACATGTATATCAAATATACCTTTGTTCATTTTTCCATCCTTCTTATCCGCCAAATACTTGGGGCAGTTCTGCTTCCAGTGAGTAATCCCTTTGCAGTAGAAGGACTCAGTTTCAGGCTTAGGTCCAGACTTGGGTTTCTTCCCGGGAGTGGCAACTTGCTTGCCATTCTTCTTGAAGTTCCCCTTCTTTCCTTTTCCCTTTTTCTTGAAACTAGCAGTTTTGTTAACCATCAACACTTGATGCTCCTTCTTGATTTCTACCTCCGCAGCTTTGAGCATTCTGAAGAGCTCGGGAATTGTCTTATCCATCCCTTGCATACTATAGTTCATCACAAAGCCTTTGTAGCTTGGTGGCAGTGATTGGAGAACTCTGTCAATAACACTATCATCTGGAAGATTAACTCCCAGCTGAGTTAAGTGGTTATGATACCCAGACATTTTGAGTATGTGTTCACTGACAGAACTGTTCTCCTCCATATTGCATCTATAAAACTTGTTGGAGACTTCATATCTCTCAACTCGGGCATTTGCTTGAAATATTAACTTCAACTCCTGGAACATCTCATATGGTCCATGACGTTCAAAACGTCTTTGAAGTCCCGATTCTAAGCTGTAAAGCATGGCACACTGAACTATCGAGTAGTCATCAGATCGAGCTTGCTAGATGTTCATAACATCAGCATCTGCTCCTGCAGCAAGCCTTTCACCTAACGGTGCATCAAGGACATAATTCTTCTGTGCAACAATGAGGATAATCCTCAAGTTACGGACCCAGTCCGTGTAGTTTCTACCATCATCTTTCAACTAAGCTTTCTCTAGGAACGCATTAAAAGTCAAGGGAACGGTAGCATAGGACATTGATCTACAATGCAGATATGCAGAAACTATCAGGACTAAGTTCGTGATAAATTAAGTTCAATTAATCATATTACTTAAGAACTCCCACTTAGATAGACATCCCTCGAGTCATCTAAATGCTCACGTGATCCATATCAACTAAACCATGTCCGATCATCACATGAGATGGAGTAGTTTTCAATGGTGAACATCTCTATGTTGATCATATCTACTATATGATTCGCGTTTGACTTTTTGGTCTCCAGTGTTCCAAGGCCATGTCTGTACATGCTAGGCTCGTCAAGTTTAACCAGAGTATTCCATATGTGCAAAACTGTCTTGTACCATTGTATGTGAACGTAGAGCTTATCACACCCGATCATCATTTGGTGTCTCAGCACGACGAACTGTCGCAACGGTGCATACTCAGGGAGAACACTTATACCTTGAAATTTTAGTAAGGGATCATCTTATAATGCTACCACCGTACTAAGCAAAATAAGATGCATAAAAGATAAACATCACATGCAATCAAAATACGTGACATGATATGGCCATCATCATATTGTGCCTTTGATCCCCATCTCCAAAACATCGTCATGATCTCCATTGTCACAGGCTTGACACCTTGATCTCCATCGTAGTGTCGTGTTCATCTCGCCAACTATTGCTTCTACAACTATCGCTAACGCATAGTTATAAAGTAAAGTAATTACATGGTGTTTGCATTTCATACAATAAAGTGACAACCATAAGGCTCCTGCCAGTTGCCGATAACTTTTAAAAACATGATCATCTCATTCAATAACGTATATCACATCATGTCTTGACCATATCACATCATAACATGCCCTACAAAAACAAGTTAGACGTCCTCTACTTTGTTGTTGCAAGTTTTACGTGGCTGCTACGGGCTTCTAGTAAGAACTGTTCTTACCTACGCATCAAAAACCACAACGGTGATTTATCAAGTTTGCTGTTTTAACCTTCAATAAGGACCGGCCTCAGTCAAATTCGATTCAACTTAAGTTGGAGAAACAGGACGGCCACCTTTATGCAAAACTAGTTGCATGTCTGTCGGTGGAACCGGTCTCATGAACGTGGTCATGTAAGGTTGGTCCCGACCGCTTCATCCAACAATACCACCGAATCAAAATAAGACATTGGTGGTAAGCAGTATGATGATCACCGCCCACAACACTTTGTGTACTACTCATGCATATCATCTACGCATAGACCTGGCTCGGATGCCACTGTTGGGAAACGTAGTATGCAATTTCAAAAAAAATCCTACGCTCATGCAAGATCTATCTAGGAGATGCATAGCAACGAGAGGGGGAGAGTGTGTCTACGTACCCTCATAGACTGAAAGCGGAAGCGTTTGACAACGCGGTTGATGTAGTCGAACTTCTTCTCGTTCCGACCGATCAAGCACCAAACGTACGACACCTCGAGTTCTGCACACGTTCAGCTCGATGATGTCCCACGAACTCTTGATCCAACAAAGTGTCGAGGGAGAGTTTCGTCAGCACGACGGTGTGGTGACGGTGATGGTGAAGTGATCAGTGCAGGGATTCGCCTAAGCACTACGACAATATGACCGGAGGCGTAAACTGTGGAGGGGGTGCGCCGCACACGGCTAACAACTGTTGATGTGTGTTCTAGCGGTGCCGCCCCTCATATATATATATATATATATATATATATATATATATATATATATATATATATATATATATATATATATAGGTTCGATGGGAGGAGAGGCAGCAAAGGGGGTGCCCCAAGTAGGAGGAATCCTACTTGGGCGCCACCCCAATTCGGCCTCCCCCCTTCCATGTCTTCTGGAGGGGGAAGGAAGGAGGAGGGAAGGAAGGGGGAGGCCGAATCCCTCCCCTTCCTTCTCTCTTCCCCTTCTTCCCTTCTCCTCCTATTCGGCCTATATGGGGCGCACCAGCCCCTTAGAGGCTGGTCTGTACCCCTCTTGGCCCATTAGGCCCATATAGTTGCCGGGGGGTGCCCGGAACCCCTTCCGGTGACCCAATATGTACTCGATACTCCCAGAACACTTCCGGTGTCTGAATATCATCGTCCTATGTATGAATATTTACCTCTCAACCATTTCGAGACTCCTCTTCATGTCTGTGATCTCATCCGGGACTCCGAACAACATTCGGTCACCAAATCACATAACTCATATAATACAAAATCATCATTGAACGTTAAGCATGCGGACCCTACGGGTTCAAGAACTATGTAGACATGACCGAGACACCTCTCCGATCAATAACTAATAGCGGAACCTGGATGCTCTTATTGGTTCCCACACATTCTACGAAGATCTTTACCGGTCGTACCGTAATGACAACATACGTTATTCCCTTTGTCATCGGTATGTTACTTGCCCGAGATTCGATCGTTGGTATCTTTATACCTAGTTCAATATCGTTATCGGCAAGTCTCTTTACTCGTTTCGTATTGTATCATCCCATAACTAACTCATTAGTCACATTGCTTGCAAGGCTTATCATGATGTGCATTACCGAGAGGGCCCAGAGATACCTCTCCGATACTCAGAGTGACAAATCCTAATCTCGATCTATGCCAACCCAACAAACACCTTCAGAGATACCTGTGGAGTATCTTTATAATCACCCAGTTACGCAATGACGTTTGATAGCACACAAGGTATTCCTCCAGTATCCGGGAGTTGCATAATCCCATAGTCAAAGGAATATGTGTATGACATGAAGAAAGTAATAGTAATAAAACTTAATGATCATTATGCTAAGCTAACGAAT
Source organism: Triticum aestivum (assembly GCF_018294505.1). Taxonomy (NCBI): domain Eukaryota; kingdom Viridiplantae; phylum Streptophyta; class Magnoliopsida; order Poales; family Poaceae; genus Triticum; species Triticum aestivum. The sequence continues at coordinate 352,684,376 of NC_057800.1, read as the reverse complement.
GTGTCTTGTCCATCACATGATTCTCCTAATGATGTGATCCCGTTCATCAAATGACAACACATGTCTATGGTTAGGAAACTTAACCATCTTTGATTAACGAGCTAGTCTAGTAGAGGCTTACTAGGGACATTGTGTTTTGTCTATGTATCCACACATGTATCAAGTTTCCGGTTAATAAAATTCTAGCATGAATAATAAACATTTACCATGATATAAGGAAATATAAATAACAACTTTATTATTGCCTCTAGGGCATATTTCCTTCAGTATCGGGGGGTATGAACCATGCATAAGTTGGAATACAGTAGATATAACACAATTATAAATTTAGAATGAGTTCACAACAGTACTTAAAGTGGAGATTTGTTTTATCATACTAACAGATCTCATGAGTTTTTTGTTGAGTTTTGTGTTGTGAAGTTTTCAAGTTCTGAGTAAAGATTTGATGGACTATGGAATAAGGAGTGGCAAGAGCCTAATATTGGGGGTGCTCAACACACCGCAAGGTAATATTCAAGGACAACCAAGCATCTAAGCTTGGGGATGCCCCGGATGGCATCCCCTCTTTCGTCTTCAATCCATTGGTAAATTTACTTGAGGCTATATTTTTATTCACCACATGATATGTGTTTTGCTTGGAGCGTCATGTATTATATGAATTTTTGCTTTTTAGTTTGCCACAACCATCCTTGATGTACACACCTTTTTAGAGGGACACGCTTTAATCGTGAATTTATTAGAATACTCTATGTGTTTCACTTATATCTTTTGAGCTAGGCGGTTGCTCTAGTGCTTCACTTATATCTTTTTAGAGCACGGTGGTGATTTTATTTTGTAGAAATTGATGAACTCTCTTGCTTCACTTATATTATTTTGAGAGTCTTAAAATATTATGACAATTTGCTTATGTTATGAATTTGGTCCTAGTATGATGGGCATCCAAGAGGGATATAATAAAAACTTTCATAAAGAACATTGAATATATGAGAAGTTTGATTCCTTGCATTTGTTTTGAGATATAAAGATGGTGATATTGGGCCATGCTAGAGAGTAATTGTGGATTGGTAGAAATATTTGTGTTAAAGTTCGTGATTCCTGAAGCATGCACGTATGGTTTATCGTTATGTGATGAAGTTAGAGCAATATTTACTTTCGATTGTCTTCCTTATGAGTGGTGGTCGGGGACGAGCGATGGTCTTTTCCTACCAATCTACCCCCCTAGGAGCATACATATTAGTACTTTGCTTCAATGGCTAATAACTTTTTTGCAATAAGTATGTGAGTTCTTTATGACTAATGTTGAGTCCATGGATTATACGCACTCTCACCCTTCCACCATTGCTAGCCTTTCTAGTACGGCGTAACTTTCGCCGGTGCATTAAACCCACCATACCTTCCTCAAAACAACCACCATACCTACCTATTATGGAATTTCCATAGCCATTCGGAGATATATTGCCATGCAACTTCCATCGTTCCATTTATTATGACACGCAACATCATTGTCGTATTGCTTTGCATGATCATGCAGTTGGCATAGTATTTGTGGCTTGTCCACCCTTTATATTTTATACATGTCACACTAGATCATTGCACATCCCGGTACACCACCGGAGGCACTCATATAGAGTCATATCTTTGTTCTAGTATCGATTTGTAATTCTTGAGTTGTAAGTAAATAGAAGTGTGATGATCATCATTATTAGAGCATTGTCCCATGTGAGGAAAGGATGATGGAGGCTATGATTCTACCACAAGTCGAGATGAGGCTCCGGACAGAAAAAAGAGAGGCCAAAGAGCCCAATAAAAAATAAAAAAGAGCCCAAAGAGCCCAAAAGAAAAAATAAGAGGAAAAGGGAGAAGGGACAATGTTACTATCCATTTCCACACTTGTGCTTCAAAAATAGCACCATGTTCTTCATGATAGAGAGTCTCCTATTTTTATTTTATTAGTTTCATATACTAGTGGGAATTTTTCATTATAGAACTTGGCTTGTATATTCCAATGATGGGCTTCCTCAAATTGCCCTAGGTCTTCGTGAGCAAGCAAGTTGGAATCACACCCACTTAGTTTTCTTTTGAGCTTTCATACACTTATAGCTCTAGTGCATCCGTTGCATGGCAATCCCTACTCACTTGCATCGATATCAATTGATGGGCATCTCCATAGCCCATTAATTTGCCTAGTTGATGTGAGACTTTCTCCCTTTTTGTCTTCTCCTTAGAACCACCTTCTATTCCACCTATAGTTCTATATCCATGGCTCATGCTCATGAATTGCAGGAACATTGAAAAAGCTTAAGAACTTTAAAAGTATGAAACAATTGCTTGGCTTGTCATCAGGGTTGTGCATGATAAATACTTAATGTGATGAAGATAGAGCACGACAGGACTTTACAATTTTGTAGGGATAACTTTCTTTAGCCATGATATTTTGAGAAGACATGATTTCTTTATCAGTATGCTTGAAGTATTATTGTTTTTATGTAAATATTAAACTTTTGTTTTGAATCTTATGGATCTGAATATTCATGCCACAATAAGAAGAATTACATTGATAAATATGTTAGGTAGCATTTCACATCAGAAATTCTGTTTTATCATTTACCTACTCGAGGATGAGCGGGAAGTAAGCTTGGGGATGCTTGATACGTCTGCAACGTATCTATAATTTTTCATTGTTCCATGCTATTATATTATCTGTTTTGGATGTTTTATATGCATTAATATGCTATTTATATTATTTTTGGGACTAACTGTTGGGGAACGTAGCATGCAATTTCAAAAATTTCCTACGATCATGCAAGATCTATCTCGGAGATGCATAGCAACAAGAGGGGGAGAGTGTGTCCACGTACCCTCATAGACCGAAAGCGGAAGCGTTAGCTTAACGCGGTTGATGTAGTCGAACGTCTTCTCGATTCAACCGATCAAGCAACGAACGTACGACACCTCCGAGTTTTGCACACGTTCAGCTCGATGACGTCCCTCGAAATCTTGATCCAGGAAAGTGTCAAGGGAGAGTTTTGTCAGCACGACGGCGTGGTGATGGTGATGATGATGTGGTCCGTGCAGGGCTTCGCCTAAGCACTACGACAATATGACCAGAGGAGTAAACGGTGGAGGGCGGCACCGCACACGGCTAAGAAACAATTGATGTGCTTAGAAGTGCCCCCCCCCCCCCGCCCCCGTATATAAAGGTGGGAGAGGGAGTAGGTCGGCCTAGGCGTGCCCCCAAGGGGGGAGGAGTCCTACTAGGACTCCAAGTCCAATTCAGACCCCTTCCTTTTACCGGAGGGAGAAAGGGGGACGGAGAGGGAGAAGGAAAGGGGGGCCGCGCCCCCTCCCCTTGTCCAATTCGGACTCCCCATGGGGGGCGCCACCTCCTTTTGGGCTGCCCTGCCTCTCCCCTATGGCCCATATGGCCCATTACTTCCCCCGGGGGGTTCCGGTAACCCCCCCCCCCCCCCCGGTACTCCGATAAATTCCCGAAATGCTCCGGAACCATTCAAGTGTCCGAATACTATCATCCAATATATCAATCTTTACCTCTCGACCATTTCGAGACTCCTTGTCATGTCCGTGATCTCATCCGGGACTCCAAACAATCTTCGGTCACCAAAACACATAACTCATAATACAAATCGTCATCGAATGTTAAGCATGCGGATCCTACGGGTTCGAGAACTATGTAGACATGACCGAGACACATCTTCGGACAATAACCAACAGCGGAACCTGGATGTTCATATTGGTTCCTACATATTCTACGAAGATCTTTATTGGTCAAACCGCAATGATAACATACATCATCCCCTTTGTCATCGGTATTTTACTTGCCCGAGATTCGATCGTCGGTATCTTCATACCTAGTTCAATCTTGTTACCGGCAAGTCTCTTTACTCGTTCCGTAATGCATCATCCCACAACTAACTCATTAGTCACATTGCTTGCAAGGCTTATCATGATGTGCATTACTGAGAAGGCCTAGAGATACCTCTCCGATACTTGGAGTGACAAATCCTAATCTCGATCTACGCCAACCCAACAAACACCTTCCGAGATACCTGTAGAGCATCTTTATAATCACCCAGTTACGTTGTGACGTTTGATAGCACAAAAGGTATTCCTCCGGTATTCGGGAGTTGCATAATCTCATAGTCAAAGGAATATGTATAAGTCATGAAGAAAGTAATAGCAATAAAACTTAACGATCATTATGCTAAGCTAATGAATGGGTCTTTTCCATCACATCATTCTCCTAATGATGTGATCTCGTTCATCAAATGACAACACATGTCTATGGTCAAGAAACTTAACCATCTTTGATTAACGAGCTAGTCAAGTAGAGGCATACTAGGGACACTTTGTTTTGTCTATGTATTCACATATGTATCAAGTTTCCGTTAATACAATTCTAGCATGAATAATAAACATTTATCATGATATAAGGAAATATAAATAACAACTTTATTATTGCCTCTAGGGCATATTTTCTTCAGTCTCCCACTTGCGCTAGAGTCAATAATCTAGATTACATTGTAATGATTCTAACACCCATGGAGTCTTGGTGCATATCATGTTTTGCTCGTGGAAGAGGCTTAGTCAACGGGCCTGCAACATTCAGATCCGTATGTATTTTGCGAATCTCTATGTCTCCCTCCTTGACTTGATCACAGATGGAGTTGAAGCGTCTCTTGATGTCTTCGGTTCTCTTGTGAAATCTAGATTCCTTCGCTAAGGCAATTGCTCCAGTATTGTCACAAAAGATTTTCATTGGACCCGACGCACTATGTATTACACCTATATCGGATATGAACTCCTTCATCCAGACTCCTTCATTTGCTGCTTCTGAAGCAGCTATGTACTCCACTTCACACGTAGATCCCGCCACGACGCTTTGCTTGGAATTGCACCAACTGACAGCTCCACCATTCAATATAAATATGTATCCGGTTTGTGAGTTAGAGTCATTTGGATCAGTGTCAAATCTAGCATCGACGTAACCATTTATGACGAGCTCTTTGTCACCTCCATAAACGAGAAACATATCCTTAGTCCTTTTTAGGTATTTCAGGATGTTCTTGACCGTTGTCTAGTGATCCACTCCTAGATTACTTTGGTACCTCCCTACTAAACGTATAGCAAGGCACACATCAGGTCTGCTACACAACATTACATACATGATAGAAGCTATGGCTGAGGCATAGGGAATGACTTTCATTTTCTCTCTAGCTTCTGCAGTGGTCGGGCATTGAGTCTGACTCAACTTCACACCTTGTAACACAGGCAAGAACCCTTTCTTTGACTGATCCATTTTGAACTTCTTCAAAACTTTACCAAGGTATGTGCTTTGTGAAAGTCCAATTAAGCGTCTTGATCTATCTCTATAGATCTTGATGCCCAATATATAAGCAGCTTCACCGAGGTCTTTCATTGAAAAATTCTTATTCAAGTATCCTTCTATGCTATCTAGAAATTCTATATCATTTCCAATCAACAATATGTCATCCACATATAATATTAGAAATGCTATAGAGCCCCCACTCACTTTCTTGTAAATACAGGCTTCTCTGAAAGTCTGTATAAAACCATATGCTTTGATCACACTATCAAAGCATATATTCCAACTCTGAGATGCTTGCACCAGTCAATAAATGGATCGCTGGAGCTTGTACGCTTTGTTAGCACCTTTAGGATTGACAAAACCTTCTGGTTGCATCATATACAACTCTTCTTTGAGAAATCCATTAAGGAATGCAGTTTTGACGTCCATTTGCCAGATTTCATAATCATAAAATGTGGCAATTGCTAACATGATTCGGATAGACTTAAGCATTGCTATGGGTGAGAAGGTCTCATCATAGTCAACTCCTTGAACTTGTCAAAAACCTTTCGCAACAAGTTGAGCTTTGTAGACAGTAACATTACCATTAGCGTCAGTCTTCTTCTTGAAGATCCATTTATTCTCTATGGCTTGCCGATCATCGGGCAAGTCAACCAAAGTCCAAACTTTGTTCTCATACATGGACCCCATCTCAGATTTCATGTCCTCAAGCCATTTTGCATAATATGGGCTCATCATCGCCTCCTCATAGTTCGTAGGTTCGTCATGGTCTAGTAACATGACTTCCAAAACGGGATTTCCGAACCACTCTGGTGCGGAACGTACTCTGGTTGACCTACGAGGTTCGGTAGTAACTTGATATGAAGTTTCGATCATCATCATTAGCCTCCTCACTAATTGGTGTAGGCATCACAGGAACAGTTTTCTGTGATGAACTACTTTCCAATTCAAGAGAAGGTACAATTACCTCATTAAGTTCTACTTTCCTCCCACTCACTTCTTTCGAGAGAAACTCCTTCTCTAGAAAGGATCCATTCTTCGCAACAAATATTTTTCCTTCAGATCTATGATAGAAGGTGTACCCAATAGTTTCTTTTGGGTATCCTATGAAGACGCACTTCTCCGATTTGGGTTTGAGTTTATCAGGCTGAAGCTTTTTCACATAAGCATCGCAACCCCAAACTTTAAGAAACGACAGCTTAGGTTTCTTGCCAAACCACAGTTCATATGGTGTCATCTCAACGGATTTAGATGGTGCCCTATTTAACGTGAATGCAGCTGTCTCTAATGCATAACCCCAAGACAATAGTGGTAAATCGGTAAGAGACATCATATATCGTACCATATCTAGTAAAGTATGGTTATGATGTCTGGACACACCATTTCGCTGTGGTGTTCGAGGTGGCATGAGTTGCAAAACAATTCCACATTGTTTTAAATGAAGACTAAACTCGTAACTCAAATATTCGCCTCCGCGATCAGATCGTAGAAACTTTATTTTCTTGTTACGATGATTTTCCACTTCACTTTGAAATTCTTTGAACTTTTCAAATGTTTTAGACTTGTGTTCATCAAGTAGATATGCCCATATCTTCTCAAATCATCTATGAAGGTTAGAAAATAACGATACCCGCCACAAGCCTCAACACTCATCGGACTGCATACATCGGTATGTATTATTTCCAATAAGTCAGTTGCTCGCTCCATTGTTCCGGAGAATGGAGTCTTAGTCATCTTGCCCATAAGGCATGGTTCGCAATCATCAAATGATTCATAATCAAGTGATTCCAAAAGCCCATCTGCATGGAGTTTCTTCATGCGCTTCACACCAATATGACCAAAACGGCAGTGCCATAAATATGTTGCACTATCATTATCAACTTTGCATCTTTTGGCATCAATATTATGAATATGTGTATTACCACGATCGGTATTCAACAAAAATGACCATAAAAAATATTACTTATATAAATAGAACAACCATTATTCTCTGATTTAAATAAATAACTATCTCTCATCAAACAAGATCCAGATATAATGTTCATGCTCAACGCTGGCACCAAATAACAATTATTTAGGTCTAAAACTAATCCCGAAGGTAGATGTAGAGGTAGCATGCCGACGGCGATCACATCAACCTTGGAACCATTTCCGACGCGCATCGTCACCTCATCCTTAGCCAATCTTCGTTTAATTCATAGCCCCTATTTCGAGTTGCAAATATGAGCAACAGAACCAGCATCAAATACCTAGGCGCTGCTACGAGCGTTAGTAAGGTACACATTAATAACATGTATATCAAATATACCTTTCTTCACTTTGCCATCCTTCTTATCCACCAAATACTTGGGGCACTTCCGCTTCCAGTGACCAGTCCCTTTGAAGTAGAAGCACTCAGTTTCAGGCTTGGGTCCAGACTTGGGTTTTTCACGGGAGTAGCAACTTGCTTGCTATTCTTCTTGAAGTTCCCCTTCTTTCCTTTGCCCTTTTTCTTGAAACTAGTGGTCTTGTTAACCATCAACACTTGATGCTCCTTCTTGATTTCTACCTCCGCATCTTTGAGCATTGAGAAGAGCTCAGGATTTGTCTTGTTCATCCCTTGCATATTATAGGTCATCACGAAGCCTTTATAGCTTGGTGGCAGTGATTGAAGAACACTGTCAATAACACTATCATCCGGAAGATTAACTCCCAGGTGAGTCAAGTGGTTATGGTACCCAGATATTCTATGTATGTGTTCACTGACAAAACTGTTCTCCTCCATCTTGCAGCTATAGAACTTGTTGGAGACTTCATATCTCTCAACTCAGGCATTCGCTTGAAATATTAACTTGAACTCCTGAAACATCTCATATACTCCATGACGTTCAAAACGTCTTTGAAGTCCCGACTCTAAGCCGTAAATCATGGCACACTGAACTACCGAGTAGTCATCAGATTTAGCTTGCCAGACGTTCATAACATCTACAGTTGCTCCTGCAGCAGGCCTTGCACCTAGTGGTGCATCAAGGACGTAATTCTTCTATGCAACAATGAGGATAATCCTCAAGTTACGGACCCAGTCCGTGTAGTTGCTTCCATCATCTTTCAACTTAGCTTTCTCTAGGAAAGCATTAAAATTCATGGGAACGGTAGCACGGACCATTGATCTACAAAATAGATATGCAAAAACTATCAGGACTAAGTTCATGATAAATTAAAGTTCAATTAATCATATTACTTAAGAACTCCCACTTAGACATCCCTCGAGTCATCTAAATGATCACGTGATCCATATGAACTAAACCATGTCTGATGATCACGTGAGATGGAGTAGTTTTCAATGGTGAACATCTCTATGTTGATCATATCTACTATATGATTCACATTCGACCTTTCAGTCTCTAGTGTTCTGAGGCCATGTTTGTACATGTTAGGCTCGTCAAGTTTAACTTGAGCATTCCGCACGTGCAAAACTGTCTTGCACCCGTTGTATGTGAACATGGAGCTTATCACACCTGATCATCACATGGTGTCTTGGCACGACGAACTATCGCAACGGTGCATACTCAGGGAGAGCATTTATACTTTAAATTTTTAGTGAGGGATCATCTTATAATGCTACCATCGTACTAAGCAAAATAAGATGCATAAAAGCACATGCAATGAAAAGATGTGACATGATATGGCCATCATCATCTTGTGCCTTTAATCTCCATCTCCAAAGCAACGTCATGATCTCCATTGTCACCGGCTTGACACCTTGATCTCCACCGTAGCATCGTTGTCGTCTCGCCAACTATTGCTTCTACAACTATCGCTAACGCATAGTGATAACTAATAACCCACAAGTATAGGGGATCGCAACAGTTTTTGAGGGTAGAGTATTCAACCCAAATTTATTGATTCGACACAAGGGGAGCCAAAGAATATTCTCAAGTATTAACAGTTGAGTTGTCAATTCAACCGCACCTGAAAGACTTAATATCTGCAGCAAAGTATTTAGTAGCAAAGTATATGGAAGTAGCGGTAACAGTGGCAAAATGTAGTGACCCGACCTCAGACGGTCAAGCCTCTATGTATTTGTGCCATCCCTGGATTGGTATGCTGGCACACACAGTACGTCAATGTATATATCAAAGTGCAATCACATGTTTAAATAACGTAAAATTGATATACCTCAGAATTCTCAGCGGAAACAATCCAACGGTGTGGAGTCCCATCAACGCCATCGGCAGGTTGAGTGTAGACCATAACCTTGTACCGTACTCTTACTCGTCGGAAGAAAAGTATCTACAACATGAGACGTTGCAGCCGTGTAGGTCAGTACATTGAATGTACCGGCAAGATCACTGTAAGAAAAACATATGATAAACTATACTAAATGCAGTATGGCTTTGTGGCTCTGTATCTGAGTTTTGTTTGCATAAAAGTTGGTTTTATTTTCCCTACATCAAAGGAATATCAGGAGTCTATACTGCAGAGTTTTCTATCATGACATGGTTCTGCCAACCGATGTCTCATAGCCCAAATCATCATAAGTTGCCCACAATTAAGTTATCAATTCGGTGTTGAGAGTTCCGAGATAGATCCAAGTCCAGAGGCTCAAATTGTCTGTAACCGGGGACACGGCTAATCGATTAGGTTTTAACCCTCGGCAGAGGTTTGTACACTTTACCCGCAAGATTTGATCCCTCTTTTTACGTTCTCGCACTTCAGAGTGTTTGAGAACAAGATGACCGAAACATGGTCTTCCGAAGAGTTCCTCTGAACATTGTCCGGTGCTCATCCAATCCTACTGTAGTTCTACATCTGCTAGCACCGTACCAGCCAGAGTCACCACTAAGTTCAACCAAGCCAGAGCCCATAGTGACTTGCGGTTGCACAGGTAAGCTTCCGGGCATGAAGTATTCTTCCATCTCTTTGATCCTGGGTGGAGCTTTTCTGCATGATATCACGGCACTTCTCCAGAATCACTGAGTACTGGATGCACCAATGTACCCTTCTTAACCATTCTCCACCCAGAGGTATATTGAATTCTTGTCTTGAGTCTTGAAGTCTTGGCCTTAAAGATGCAGTCCTTGCAGATCATGGAGTTGTCGTCATTGACATAGAGTCCTTCTTCACACCACTCCCGAGCACTCATACCAAACCCCGTCTACAATAGCGTAACATTAAAACTATATACGTCCCGGGCTTGATAACAGGGAGATGGGTTACTACCTCATGCATTCTACTGAACTACAAGAAGTCAATATAACTACTAGAGGATTATGAATGGTGACACTAAATGCAGTAAAAACATAGGTATGAAAAGCATGGTCAAAGTGAACTTGCCTGGTATTACTTGATGAAGATAACAACGCTCTCAGAATTAAAGACTTGGTAGAACTATTTTTCACTCTGTTGAAAGTCTATATTAAACAGACATAGCATTCATATAAGCAAACATCCTAGCAAACAATTCTAGCACTCTAGGTGAAGCTCGGTGCTCTGGGTGCTCTGCTGAAGACAACGAGTTTGGTACATCCTCTGTAGATGGAGAGGCAAAGCAAGACCATGTCAAAACGGTTGTAGGGATTGAGGGAAGTCGACATACAAAAGGAGAAGGCTCGGGATGGCTCACCCGCGTGGGTAAACGACGATGAACTGCAGCTTCTTCCGCCAGATTGGAACAACGAGTACGAGCTATAGGGGTGGACTTGGCGAGGAGTTTCGAAGGGAATCGGTCGAGAGGGGTCGTGGCTATTTATAGGAAAACTTGCTTGGACGAGGGGAAGACTCGGGATAGGGTTTCCAAGAGGATCGGACGCGACCGCAGCTTGTATGTGTACGTCTAGGTCCTCTCTTCTGTTGTGTTCATGGGAAAGAAGAAAGAAGGTGGGGCCCAGCGCCAAGTGGGTGGAGTCAACGAGAGGGAGAGAAAATTAGGGCGAGCGTGAAGCGCTCGGTCATTTTTTTGACCATGTAGGGTGCTGGGGCAGTTGGCCTGGGGCTCGGCCTCGCCGGCGCTGGCCAGGCTGGCCGTAGCCTCGCCTGGCCTGTGGCTGGGAGCTGGGCCTGGCTGGCCTGCCCGGGCGGAGTTTATTTTTCTAATAAAAACATTTTTCTGTTTTTTCTAACAGCGATGAAAACAAAATAAGTAAATAGAAAATAAAAGATTTTATATAGGCATGTTATATATCAAAATTCTCAGAATAAAAATTCCTAAATCATGAATGTATTTTCATGACGAAATAAAATATTAAAAAAATATTATTGCAATAACTCCAAAATGAAAGGGAATTTGAGTTTCAAATAAATTGTCAAACATTGTCTCTATTTTTTTGGAGTGTCATATTCCTCCTCTCATATTTTTTTATCAGAGAATTTTTGACAAGATGCAGCCTTAAAATTAGATAGGGATTCAAAAATGAAAAAAATGGGAAAGTCCCTTTATTCCCTCTCATTTTTTTTTTCAAATTCCACTCGCTTTCAAGCAAACAATCAAGCATACAATCATATTTATTTAATTAATATAACATTCCAAAATTTAGAATTTTGGGATGTTACACAAAAGTAACAGTAGTAGTTTTTGTAGTGATTGTAACAGTGGCAACGGAAAAGTAACTAAGCAAAGATCAATATGTGAAAAGCTCGTAGGCAATGGATCAGTGATGGATAATTATGTCGGATGCGATTCCTCGTGTAAAAGTTATAACATAGGGTGATACAGAACTAGCTCAAGTTCATCAATGTAATGTAGGCATGTATTCCGAATATAGTCATACGTGCTTATGGAAAAGAACTTGCATGATATCTTTTGTCTTACCCTCCCGTGGCAGCGGGGTCCTATTGGAAACTAAGGGATATTAAGGCCTCCTTTTAATAGAGTATTGGACCAAAGCATTAACACTTAGTGAATACACGAACTCCTCAAACTATGGTCATCACCGGGAGTGGTCCCGATTATTGTCACTTTGGGGTTACCGGATCATAACACATAGTAGGTGACTATTGACTTGCAAAATAGGATCAAGAACTCACATATATTCATGAAAACATAATAGGTTCAGATCTGAAATCATGGCACTCGGGCCCTAGTGACAAGCATTAGGCATAGCAAAGTCATAGCAACATCAATCTTAGAACATAATGGATACTAGGGATCAAACCCTAGCAAAACTAACTCGATTACATGGTAAATCTCATCCAACCCATCACCGTCCAGCAAGCCTAAGATGGAATTACTCACGTACGGTGGTGAGCACCATGAAATTAGTGATGGAGGAAGGTTGATGATGACGATGGCGACGGATTCCCCTCTCCGGAGCCCCGAACGGACTCCAGATCAGCCCTCCCAATGAAGATTAGGGCTTGGTGGCTGCTCCGTATCGTAAAACGTGATGAATCCTTCTCTCTGATTTTTTTCTCCCCAAACGTGAGTATATTGAGTTGGAGTTGACATCGGTGGAGCCTCAGGGGGCCCACGAGGCAGGGGCGCGCCCCGGGGGGCGCCCTACACCCTCGTGGGCAGGGTGTGGGCCCCCTGGTGTTGATTCTTTCACCAGTATTTCTTATAAATTCCAAAATGTGTCTCCGTAAATTTCCAGGTCATTCCGAGAACTTTTATTTCTGCACAAAAATAACACCATGGCAATTCTACTGAAAACAACATCAGTCCGGGTTAGTTCCATTCAAATCATGCAAGCTAGAGTCCAAAACAAGGTCAAAAGTGTTTGGAAAAGTAGATACGTTGGAGACGTATCAACTCCCCCAAGCTTAAACCTATGATTGTCCTCAAGCAATTCAGTTGACAAACTGAAAGTGATAAAGAAAAACTTTTACAAACTCTGTTTGATCTTGTTGTTGCAAATATGTAAAGCCAGCATTCAAGTTTTCAGCAAAGATTATGAACCAACCATATTCACAATAACATTTAGGTCTCATGTTTACCCATATCAATGGCATAATCAACTAGCGAGCAATAATAAGAAATCTCAGATGACAACACTTTCTCAAAACAATCATAATATGATATAACAAGGTGGTATCTCGCTAGCCCTTTCTGAGACCGCAAAACATAAATGCAGAGCACCTTTGAAGATCAAGGATTGACTAGACATTGTAATTCATGGTAAAAGAGATCCAGTCATACTCAATGTAAATTAATAGTAATGCATGCACATGACAACGGTGCTCTCCAATCGGTGCTTTTTAATAAGAGGACGGTGACTCAACATAAAAGTAAATAGATAGGCCCTTCGCAGAGGGAGGCAGGGATTTGTAGAGGTGCCAGAGCTCAAGTTTTGAAACTGAGATAAATAATATTTTGAGTGGTGTACTTTCATTGTCAGCATAACAACCAAGAGATCTCGATATCTTCCATGCTACACACATTATAGGTGGTTACCAAACAGAATGGTAAAGTTTATACTACCCCACCACCAACAAACATCAATCCATGGCTTGTCCGAAACAACGGGTGTCTCCAACTAACAACAATCCCGGGGGAGTTTTGTTTGCAATTATTTTAATTTAAGCATGGGACTGGGCATCCCGGTTACCAGTTATTTTCTCGTGAATGATGAGCCGAGTCCACTCATCTTGAGAATAACCCACATAGCATGGAAGATATAGATAGCTGATGTCTACTACACAACCTTCTTCTTGTAGACATTGTTGGGCCTCCAAGTGCTGAGGTTTGTAGGACAGTAGCAAATTTCCTCAAGTGGATGACCTAAGGTTTATCAATCCGTAGAAGCCGTAGGATGAAGATGGTATCTCTCAAGCAACCCTGCAACCAAATAACAACGAGTCTCTTGTGTCCCCAACACACCCAATACAATGGTAAATTGTATAGGTGCACTAGTTCGGCGAAGAGATGGTGATACAAGTGGTATATGGATAGTAGATAAAGGTTTTTGTAATCTGAAATTATAAAAACAGCAAGGTAACTAATGATAAAAGTGAGTGTAAATGGTATTGCAATGCGTTGAAACAAGGCCTAGGGTTCATACTTTCACTAGTGCAAGTTCCCTCAACAATACTAACATAATTGGATCACATAACTATCCCTCAACATGCAACAAAGAGTCACTCCAAAGTCACTAATAGCGGGGAACAAACGAAGAGATTATGGTAGGGTACGAAACCACCTCAAAGTTATTATTTCCAATCAATCTGTTGGGCTATTCCTATAAGTGTCACAAACAGCCCTAGAGTTCGTACTAGAATAACACCTTAAGACACAAATCAACCAAAACCCTAATGTCACCTAGATACTCCAATGTCACCTCAAGTATCCGTGGATATGATTATACGATATGCATCACACAATCTCAGATTCATCTATTCAACCAATCACATAGAACCTCAAAGAGTGCCCCAAAGTTTCTATCGGAGAATCACGACGAAAACGTGTGCCAACCCCTATGCATAGGTTCATGGGCGGAACCTGCAAGTTGATCACCAAAACATACATCAAGTGAATCACGTGATATCCCATTGTCACCACAGATACGCACGGCAAGACATACATCAAGTGTTCTCAAATCTTTAAAGACTCAATCCAATAAGATAACTTCAAAGGGGAAACTCAATCCATTACAAGAGAGTAGAGGGGGGAAGAAACATCATAGGATCCAAATATAATAGCAAAGCTCGCGATACATCAAGATCATATCACCTCAAGAACGCGCGAGAGAGAGAGAGAGATCAAACACATAGATACTAGTACATACCCTTAGCCCCGAGGGAGAACTACTCCCTCCTTGTCATGGAGAGAACCGGGATGATGAAGATGGCCACCGGAGAAGGATTGCCCCCTCCGACAGGGTGCCGGAACGGGTCTAGATTGGTTTTTGGTGGCTACGGAGGCTTCTGGCGGCGAAACTCCCGATCTATTCTCTGTTCTGGAAATTCTAGGGTACGTGAGTATATATGGGTGCAGGAAGTACATCGGTGGAGCTTCGGGGGCCCCACGAGGCAGGGGGCGCGCCCTAGGGGGCGCCCCCCACCCTCGTGAGGACCTCCCTTGGCTCTGATGTGGGGTCCAAATCCATCCGGTAGCTTTCCTTCCAAAAATAACTTCTCCAGTTGATTTCGTTCTGTTTCGACTCCGTTTGATATTCCTTTTCTTCGAAACACTGAAATAGGCAAAAAAAACAGCAATTCTGGGCTGGGCTCCGGTTAATAGGTTAGTCCCAAAAATAATATATAAGTGGATAATAAAGCCCAATATTGCCCAAAACAGTAGATAACATAGCATGGAGCAATCAAAAATTATAGATACGTTGGAGACGTATCAAGCATCCCCAAGCTTAATTCCTGCTCGTCCTCGAGTAGGTAAATGATTAAAACAGAATTTTTGATGCGGAGTGCTACTTGGCATAATTTCAATGTAATTCTTCTTAATTGTGGTATGAGTATTCAGATCCGAAAGATTCAAGACAAAATTTCATATTGACATAAAAATGATAATACTTCAAGCATACTAACTAAGCAATTATGTCTTCTCAAAATAACATGGCCAAAGAAAGTTCATCCCTACAAAATCATATAGTTTAGTCATGTTTCATTTTCGTCACACAAGAATACTCTCATCATGCACAACCCCGATGACAAGCCAAGAAATTGTTTCATACTTTAGTAATCTCAAACTCATAAACTTTCACGCAATACATGAGCGCGAGCCATGGATATAGCACTATGGATGGAATAGAATATAATGAGGGGGTTATGTGGAGAAGAGAAAAAGGAGAAAGTCTCACATCAACGAGGCTAATCAATGGGCTATGGAGATGCCCACCGATTGATGTTAATGCAAGGAGTAGGGATTGCCATGCAACGGATGCACTAGAGCTATAAATGTATGAAAGCTCAACAAAAGAAACTAAGTGGGTGTGCATCCAACTTGCTTGCTCACGAAGACCTAGGGCACTTGAGGAGGCCCATTGTTGGAATATACAAGCCAAGTTCTATAATGACAAATTCCCACTAGTATATGAAAGTGACAAAACAAGAGACTCTCTACTATGAAGATCATGGTGCTACTTTGAAGCACAAGTGTGGTAAAAGGATAGTAGCATTGTCCCTTCTCTCTTTTTCTCTCATTTGCAGTTTTTTGGGCCTTCTCCCTTTTTTGTGGCCTTTCTCTCTTTTTTTGGGCCTTCCCTTTTTTATGGCCTTTCTAACTTTTTCTATGGCCTTTTTTTTTATTCCTCACTTGGGACAATGCTCTAGAAAATGATGATCATCACACTTCTATTTATTTACAACTCAATGATTACAACTCGATACTAGAACAAAGATGACTCTATATGAATGCCTCCGGCGGTGTACCGGGATTGCGATGAATCAAGTGTGACATGTATGAAAAATTATGGACGGTGGCTTTGCCACAAATACGATGTCAACTACATGATCATGCAAAGCAATATGACAATGATGATGCGTGTCATAATAAACGGAATGGTGGAAAGTTGCATGGCAATATATCTCGGAATGGCTATGGAAATGCCATAATAGGTAGGTATGGTGGATGTTTTGAGGAAGATATAAGGAGGTTTATGTGTGACAGAGCGTATCATATCACGGGGTTTGGATGCACCGGCGAAGTTTGCACCAACTCTCAATGTGAGAAAGGGCAATGCACAGTACCGAAGAGGCTAGCAAGGATGGAAGGGTGAGAGTGCGTATAATCCATGGACTCAACATTAGTCATAAAGAACTCACATACTTATTGCAAAAATCTAAAAGTCATAAAAAACCTCAGTACTACGCGCATGCTCCTAGGAGAATAGATTGGTAGGAAAAGACCATCGCTCGTCCCCGACCGCCACTCATACGGAGGACAATCAAATAACACCTCATGTTTCAAATTTGTTACATAACATTTACCATACGTGCATGCTACGGGACTTGCAAACTTCAACACAAGCATGTATCAATTTCACAACTACTCAACTAGCATGACTTTGATATTATTACCTCCATATCTCAAAACAATCATCAAGCATCAAACTTCTCTTAGTATTCAACACACTCATAAGAAAGTTTTTACTAATCTTGTATACCTAGCACATTAGGATTTTAAGCAAATTACCATGCTATTTGAGACTCTCAAAATAATCTAAGTGAAGCATGAGAGTTCATCTATTTCTTCAAAATAAAACTACCACCATGCTCTAAAAGATATAAGTGAAGCACTAGAGCATCGACAAACTACTCCGAAAGATATAAGTGAAGATCAATGAGTAGTTAAATAATTATGCAACTATTTGAAGACTCTCTAACATTTAATAATTTCAGATCTTGGTATTTTATTCAAACAGCAAGCAAAGCAAAATAAAATGGCATCTAAGAATAGCAAACATCATGTGAAGAAGCAAAAACTTAGGATCAACTGATACTAACCGATAGTTGTTGAAGAAGAAAGGTGGGATGCCAACCGGGGCATCCCCAAGCTTAGACGCTTGAGACTTCTTGAGATATTATCTTGGGGTGCCTTGGGCATCCCCAAGCTTGAGATTTTGTGTCTCCTTAATTCCTCTCATATCACGGTCTCCCTAAATCCCAAAAGCTTCATCCACACGAAACTCAACAAGGACTCGCGAGATAAGTTAGTATAAACCATTGCCAAAACCTTATCATACTCTACTGTAGCAAATCACTAAAATTATTATTCAACATTGCATACTAAATGCCTCTGTATATTTAATAGTCCTATCCTCAAATAGAATCATTAAAGAAGCAAACATATGCAAACAATGCAAACATAACAGCAATCTGCCTAAACAGGATAGTCTGTAAAGAATGCAGCAACATCCATACTTCCCTAGCTCCAAAAATTATGAAAGAAAATTACCACTATAGTAAATTTATCGGAGCTTAATATGCAAAAGGTTTCAACATTTTATCACATTCTGACTTTTCTAGGGAATTATTGCAACAGCGGTAAACTTTCTATTTTCAAACAGCAATATGTGGACTTCTAACATAGGCATAGTAAAGGCTATCAATGCCACTTTATTGAAATAAAAGATGCAAGACATTGTATAACACCCACGATGCGGCTATATCTCCCACATGTCGGAGCACGACTTAGAGGCATAACCGCATAGTAGGCATGTCACAAGAGGGGTAATCTTTACACATCCCATGTACTGAATAAGAAAGGGGTAAAGAGCTGGCTTACAATCGCCACTTCACACAATACATAAATATAGCATTACATCATCCAGAATACAATCAAGGTCCGACTACAGAACCAAAATAAAAGAAGACAACCCCTAATGCTAGATCCCCGATCGCCCCAACTGGGCTCCTCTGCTGATCAACTGAAACGGAACATCACAACGAACACGTTCTTCATCGAGCTCCTCCTTGAGCTCGGTTGCGTCACCTGCAACTGGTATCATCAGCACCTGCAACTGGTTTTGGAAGTAATTTGTGAGTCATGGGGACTCAGCAATCCCACACCCTCGCGATCAAGACTACTTAAGCTTATGGGTAGGAAAAGGGGGTAGTGAGGTGGAGCTGCAGCAAGCACTAGCATGTATGGTGGCTAACTTACGCAAATAAGAGCGAGAAGAGAAGCAAAGCACGGTCGTAAACTAGAAGTGATCAAGAAGTGATCATGAAACTACTTACGTTCAAGCATAACACAACAACCGTGTTCACTTCCCGGACTCCGCCGAGAAGAGACCATCACGGCTACACACACGGTTGATGCATTTTAATTAAGTTAAGTGTCAGGTTTTCTACAACCGGATATTAACAAATTCCCATCTGCCCATAACCGCGGGCACGACTTTCGAAAGTTCAAAACCCTGCAGGGGTGTCCCAACTTAGCCCATCACAAGCTCTCACGGTCAACGAAGGATATTCCTTCTCACAGGAAGACCCGATCAGACTCGGAATCCTGGTTACAAGACATTTCGATAATGGTAAAACAAGACCAGCAAGACCACCCACTGTGCCGACAAATCCCGATAGGAGCTGCACATATCTCGTTCTCGGGGCACACCGGATGAGCGCTCCATACAGCTAAAACCAAACCCCGAGCTTCCCCGAGGGGGTGCTGCAAAGGACTCTAGTTTGGACCAACACTCAGAGGAGCACTGGCCCGGGGGGGTTAAAATAAAGATGACCCTCGGGCTCCGGAAACCCAAGGGAAAAAAGGCTAGGTGGAAAATGGTAAAACCAAGGTTGGGCCTTGCTGGAGGAGTTTTATTCAAGGCGAACTGTCAAGGGGTTCCCATTATAACCCAACCGCGTAAGGAACACAAAATCAAGGAACATAACACCGGTATGACGGAAACTAGGGCGGCAAGAGTGGAACAAAACACCAGGCATAAGGCCGAGCCTTCCACCCTTTACCAAGTATATAGATGCATTAATTAAAATAAGAGATATTATGATATCCCAACATATCCATGTTCCAAACATGGAACAAACTTCATCTTCACCTGCAACTAGCAACGCTATACGAGGGGCTGAGCAAAGCGGTAACATAGCCAAACAATGTTTGCTAGGAAAGGTGGGTTAGAGGCTGACATGGCAAAATGGGAGGCATGATATAGCAAGTGGTAGGTATCGCGACATAGCAATAGAGCGAGCAACTAGCAAGCAAAGATAGAAGTGATTTCGAGGGTATGGTCATCTTGCCTGAAATCCTGCAAGGAAGACGAACAAGTCCATGAAGAAGACAAACGGACGTAGTCGAACGGATCCTCACAAGCGCGACGTTAACAGAACCAACCCGAAGAAGCAACACCGGAAAGAAGCAAACTGATGGGGAACGTTGCAGAAAATAAAAAATTTCCTACTCGTTTCACCAAGATCATCTAGGAGTTCATCTAGCAATGAGTGAATAGATGCATCTACATACCTTGTAGATCGCGAGCGGAAGCGTTCAAAGAACGGGGATGATGTAGTCGAACACGACGTGATCCAAATCACCGGAGATCCTAGCACCGAACGGACGGCACCTCCGCGTTCAACACACGTACGGAAACAGCCACGTCTCCTCCTTCTTGATCCAGCAAGGGAGGGAGGAGAGGTTGAGGGAGATGGCACCAGCAGCAGCACGACGGCGTGGTGTTGATGGAGCTGCAGTACTCCGGCAGAGCTTCGCTAAGCAATAAGGAGGTGGAGGAGGTGTTGGGGAGGGAGAAGGAGGCAACCAAAGGCCAAGGACTCAAGGTATGAAGTCCCTCCTCTCCCCCACTATATATAGGGGTGCCAAGCGGGGGTGGCCGGCCCTAGGAGATCCAATCTCCTAGGGGGTGCGGCGGCCAAGGGGGGTTTCCCTCCCCCCCAAGGCACCTAGGAGGTGCCTTACCCTCCTAGGACTCTTTCCCCCTTAAACCCTAGGCGCATGGGCCTATGTGGGGCTGGTGCCCTTGGCCCAAGCAGGCCAAGGCGCACCCCCTACAGCCCATGTGGCCCCCGGGGATGGGTGGCCCCACCCGGTGGGCCCCCGGGACCCCTCCGGTGGTCCCGGTACAATACCGATAACCCCGAAACTTGTCCCGATGCCCGAAACAGGACTTCCCATATATAAATCTTTACCTCCGGACCATTCCGGAACTCCTCGTGACGTCCGGGATCTCATCCGGGACTCCGAACACATTCGGGTTACTGCATATACATATCCCTACAACCCTAGCGTAACTGAACCTTAAGTGTGTAGACCCTACGGGTTCGGGAGACATGTAGACATGACCGAGATCGCTCTCCGGTCAATAACCAACAGCGGGATCTGGATACCCATGTTGGCTCCCACATGCTCCACGATGATCTCATCGGATGAACCACGATGTCGAGGATTTAATCAACCCCGTATGCAATTCCCTTTGTCAATCGATATGTTACTTGCCCGAGATTCGATCGTCGGTATCCCAATACCTCGTTCAATCTTGTTACCGGCAAGTCACTTTACTCGTACCGTAATGCATGATCCCGTGACCAAACACTTGGTCACTTTGAGCTCATTATGATGATGCATTACTGAGTGGGCCCAGTGATATCTCTCCGCCATACGGAGTGACAAATCCCAGTCTCGATCCATATAAAACAATAGATACTTTCGGAGATACCTGTAGTGCACCTTTATAGTCACCCAGTTACGTTGTGACGTTTGATACACCCAAAGAACTCCTACGGCATCCAGGAGTTATACGATCTCATGGTCGAAGGAAGAGATACTTTGACATTGCAAAAACTCTAGCAAACGAACTATACGATCTTGTGCTATGTTTAGGATTGGGTCTTGTCCATCACATCATTATCCTAATGATGTGATCCCGTTATCAATGACATCCAATGTCCATAGCCAGGAAACCATGACTATCTATTGATCAACGAGCTAGTCAACTAGAGGCTTACTAGGGACATGTTGGTGTCTGTTATTCACACATGTATTACGATTTCCGGATAACACAATTATAGCATGAATAAAGACAATTATCATGAACAAAGAAATATAATAATAATGCTTTTATTATTGCCTCTAGGGCATATTTCCAACAGTCTCCCACTTGCACTAGAGTCAATAATCTAGTTACATTGTGATGAATCGAACACCCATGGAATTCTGGTGTTGATCATGTTTTGCTCTTGGGAGAGGTTTAGTCAACGGATCTGCTACATTCAGGTCCGTATGTACTTTACTAATCTCTATGTCTCCATCTTGAACATTTTCACGGATGGAGTTGAAGCGACGCTTGATGTGCCTTGTCTTCTTCTGAAACCTGGGCTCCTTGGCAAGTGCAATAGCTCCAGTGTTGTCACAGAAGAGCTTGATCGGCCCCGACGCATTGGGTATGACTCCTAGGTCGGTGATGAACTCCTTCACCCATATTGCTTCATGTGCTGCCTCCGAGGCTGCCATGTACTCCGCTTCACATGTAGATCCCGTCACGACGCTCTGCTTGCAACTGCACCAGCTTACTGCCCCACCATTCAAAATATACACGTATCCGGTTTGTGACTTAGAGTCATCCAGATCTGTGTCGAAGCTAGCGTCGACGTAACCTTTTACGACGAGCTCTTCGTCACCTCCATAAACGAGAAACATTTCCTTAGTCCTTTTCAGGTACTTCAGGATATTCTTGACCGCTGTCCAGTGTTCCTTGCCGGGATTACTTTGGTACCTTCCTACCAAACTTACGGCAAGGTTTACATCAGGTCTGGTACACAGCATGGCATACATAATAGAACCTATGGCTGAGGCATAGGGGATGACACTCATCTCTTCTATCTCTGCTGCCGTGGTCGGACATTGAGCTGAGCTCAATTTCACACCTTGCAAAACAGGCAAGAACCCTTTCTTGGACTGATCCATTTTGAACTTCTTCAAAATCTTATCAAGATATGTGCTTTGTGAAAGACCTATGAGGCGTTTTGATCTATCCCTATAGATCTTGATGCCTAATATATAAGCAGCTTCTCCAAGGTCCTTCATTGAAAAACTCTTATTCAAGTAGGCCTTAATGCTGTCCAAAAGTTCTATATCATTTCCCATCAAAAGTATGTCATCTACATATAGTATGAGAAATGCTATAGAGCTCCCACTCACTTTCTTGTAAACACAGGCTTCTCCATAAGTCTGTGTAAACCCAAACGCTTTGATCATCTCATCAAAACGAATGTTCCAACTCCGAGATGCTTGCACCAGCCCATAAATCGAGCGTTGGAGCTTGCACACCTTGTCAGCATTTTTAGGATCGACAAAACCTTCCGGCTGCATCATATACAATTCTTCCTTAAGGAAACCATTAAGGAATGCCGTTTTGACGTCCATTTGCCAAATTTCATAATCATAAAATGCGGCAATTGCTAACATGATTCGGACGGACTTCAGCTTCGCTACCGGTGAGAAAGTCTCATCGTAGTCAACCCCTTGAACTTGTCGATAACCCTTAGCGACAAGCCGAGCTTTATAGATGGTCACATTACCATCTGCGTCTGTCTTCTTCTTAAAGATCCATTTATTTTCTATGGCTCGCCGTTCTACGGGCAAGTCAGTCAAAGTCCATACTTCGTTTTCATACATGGATCCTATCTCGGATTTCATGGCTTCTAGCCATTTGTCGGAATCCGGACCCGCCATCGCTTCTTCATAGTTCGAAGGTTCACCGTTGTCTAACAACATGATTTCCAAGACAGGGTTGCCGTACCACTCTGGTGCGGAACGTGTCCTCGTGGACCTTCGAATTTCAGTAGGAGCTTGATCTGAAGTATCTTGATCATTATCATTAACTTCCTCTCTAGTCGGTGCAGGCACCTCAGGAACATTTTCTTGAGTTGCGCCATTTTCTGGTTCAAGAGGTAATACTTCATCAAGCTCTACTTTCCTCCCACTTACTTCTTTCGAGAGAAACTCTTTCTCCAGAAAGGACCCATTCTTGGCAACAAAGATCTTGCCTTCGGATCTGAGGTAGAAGATATACCCAACAGTTTCTTTAGGGTATCCTATGAAGACGCATTTTTCCGATTTGGGTTCGAGCTTTTTAGGTTGAAGTTTCCTGACATAAGCATCGCATCCCCAAACTTTTAGAAATGACAGCTTAGGTTTCTTCCCAAACCATAATTCATACGGTGTCGTCTCAACGGATTTCGACGGGGCCCTATTTAAAGTGAATGCGGCAGTCTCTAAAGCATAGCCCCAAAAAGATAGTGGTAAATCGGCAAGAGACATCATAGATCGCACCATATCTAATAGAGTGCGATTACGACGTTTGGACACACCATTACGCTGAGGTGTTCCAGGCGGCGTGAGTTGTGAAACTATTCCACATTTTCTTAAGTGTGTACCAAACTCGTGACTCAAGTATTCTCCTCCACGATCTGATCGTAGAAACTTGATTTTCCTGTCACGTTGATTCTCAACTTCACTCTGAAATTCCTTGAACTTTTCAAAGGTCTCAGACTTGTGTTTCATTAAGTAGACATACCCATATCTACTCAAGTCATCAGTGAGGGTGAGAACATAACGATAGCCACCGCGAGCCTCAACACTCATTGGACCGCACACATCAGTATGTATGATTTCCAATAAGTTGGTTGCTCTCTCCATTGTTCCTGAGAATGGAGTCTTGGTCATTTTACCCATGAGGCATGGTTCGCACGTGTCAAATGATTCGTAATCAAGAGACTCTAAAAGTCCATCAGCATGGAGCTTCTTCATGCGTTTGACACCTATGTGACCGAGGCGGCAGTGCCACAAGTATGTGGGACTATCACTATCAATCTTACATCTTTTGGTACTTACACTATGAATATGTGTAGCATTACGCTCGAGATTCATAAAGAATAAACCATTCACCATCGAAGCATGACCATAAAACATATCTCTCATATAAATAGAACAACCATTATTCTCGGATTTAAATGAGTAGCCATCTCGAATTAAACGAGATCCTGATACAATGTTCATGCTCAAACTTGGCACAAAATAACAATTATTGAGGTTCAAAACTAATCCTGTAGGTAAATGTAGAGGTAGCATGCTGACGGCGATCACATCGACCTTGGAACCATTCCCGACGCGCATCGTCACCTCGTCCTTCGCCAGTCTCCGTTTATTCCGCAGCTCCTGTTGTGTGTTACAAATATGAGCAACGGCACCGGTATCAAATACCCAGGAGTTACTACGATTACTGGTAAGGTACACATCAATTACATGTATATCAAATATACCTTTGGTTTTGCCGGCCTTCTTGTCCGCTAAGTATTTGGGGCAATTCCGCTTCCAGTGACCACTTTCCTTGCAATAAAAACACTCAGTCTCGGGCTTGGGTCCATTCTTTGGCTTCTTCCCGGCAGCTTGCTTGCTGGGCGTGGCAACTACCTTGCCGTCCTTTTTGAAGTTCTTTTTACCCTTGCCCTTCTTGAACTTAGTGGTTTTATTGACCATCAACACTTGATGTTCCTTTCTGACTTCTACCTCTGCTGATTTCAGCATAACAAATACTTCAGGAATGGTCTTTTCCATCCCCTGCATATTGAAGTTCATCACAAAGCTCTTGTAGCTTGGTGGAAGCGACTGGAGGATTCTGTCAATGACTGCATCATCCGGGAGATTAACTCCCAGCTGAGTCAAGCGGTTATGTAACCCAGACATAGTGAGTATGTGCTCACTGACAGAACTATTTTCCTCCATCTTACAGCTGAAGAATTTGTCAGAGACTTCATATCTCTCGACCCGGGCATGAGCTTGGAAAACCATTTTCAGCTCTTCGAACATCTCATATGCTCCATGTCTCTCAAAACGCTTTTGGAGCCCCGGCTCTAAGCTGTAAAGCATGCCGCACTGAACGAGGGAGTAGTCATCAGAACGTGCCTGCCAAGCGTTCATAACGTCTTGTTCTGCAGGGAGAACAGGTGCATCACCTAGCGGTGCTTGTAGGACATAATCTTTCTTGGCAGCTATGAGGATGATCCTCAGGTTCCGGACCCAGTCCGTATAGTTGCTGCCATCGTCTTTCAGCTTGGTTTTCTCTAGGAACGCGTTGAAGTTGAGGACTACGTTGGCCATTTGATCTACAAGACATATTGTAAAAATTTAGACTAAGTTCATGATAATTAAGTTCATCTAATCAAATTATAATGAACTCCCACTCAGATTTGACATCCCTTTGGTCATCTAAGTGTTACACGATCCGAGTCGACTAGGCCGTGTCCGATCATCACGTTAGACGGACTAGTCATCGTCGGTGAACATTCTCATGTAGATCGTATCTTCCATACGACTCGTGTTCGACCTTTCGGTCTCCGTGTTCCGAGGCCATGTCTGTACATGCTAGGCTCGTCAAGTTAACCCTAAGTGTTTTCGCTGTGTAAAACTGTCTTACACCCGTTGTATGTGAACGTAAGAATCTATCACACCCGATCATCACGTGGTGCTTCGAAACGACGAACTGTAGCAACGGTGCACAGTTAGGGGAGAACACTTCTTGAAATTTTGTAAGGGATCATCTTATTTACTACCGTCGTTCTAAGTAAACAAGATGCATAAAACATAATAAACATCACATGCAATTATATAAAGTAGTGACATGATATGGCCAATATCATATAGCTCCTTTGATCTTCATCTTCGGGGCTCCATGATCATCTTGTCACCGGCATGACACCATGATCTCCATCATCATGATCTCCATCATCGTGTCTTTATGAAGTTGTCACGCCAACGACTACTTCTACTTCTATGACTAACGCGTTTAGTAATAAAGTAAAGTAGTTTACATGGCGTTCTTTAATGACACGCAGGTCATACAAAAAATAAAGACAACTCCTATGGCTCCTGCCGGTTGTCATACTCATCGACATGCAAGTCGTGATTCCTATTACAATAGCATGAACATCTCATACATGACATATAGATCATTCATCATTCATCACAACTTTGGCCATATCATATCACAAAGCACTTGCTGCAAAAACAAGTTAGACGTCCTCTAATTGTTGTTTGCAAGTTTTACGTGGCTGAAGTAGGGTTCTAGCAAGAACGTTTTCTTACCTACGTGAAACCACAACGTGATTTGTCAACTTCTATTTACCCTTCATAAGGACCCTTTTCATCGAATCCGCTTCAACTAAAGTGGGAGAGACAGACACCCGCCAGCCACCTTATGCAACTTGTGCATGTTAGTCGGTGGAACCGGTCTCACGTAAGCGTACGTGTAAGGTTGGTCCGGGCCGCTTCATCCCACAATACCGCTGAAGCAAGATAAGACTAGTAGCGGCAAGAAAGTTGACAAATCTACGCCCACAACCAATTGTGTTCTACTCGTGCAAGAAGAACTACGCATAGACCTAGCTCATGATGCCACTGATGGGGAACGTTGCAGAAAATAAAAAATTTCCTACTCGTTTCACCAAGATCATCTAGGAGTTCATCTAGCAACGAGTGAATAGATGCATCTACATACCTTGTAGATCACGAGCGGAAGCGTTCAAAGAACGGGGATGATGTAGTCGAACACGACGTGATCCAAATCACCGGAGATCCTAGCACCGAACGGACGGCACCTCCGCGTTCAACACACGTACGGAAACAGCCACGTCTCCTCCTTCTTGATCCAGCAAGGGAGGGAGGAGAGGTTGAGGGAGATGGCACCAGCAGCAGCACGACGGCGTGGTGTTGATGGAGCTGCAGTACTCCGGCAGAGCTTCGCTAAGCAATAAGGAGGTGGAGGAGGTGTTGGGGAGGGAGAAGGAGGCAACCAAAGGCCAAGGACTCAAGGTATGAAGTCCCTCCTCTCCCCCACTATATATAGGGGTGCCAAGGGGGGGTGGCCGGCCCTAGGAGATCCAATCTCCTAGGGGGTGCGGCGGCCAAGGGGGGTTTCCCTCCCCCCCAAGGCACCTAGGAGGTGCCTTACCCTCCTAGGACTCTTTCCCCCTTAAACCCTAGGCGCATGGGCCTATGTGGGGCTGGTGCCCTTGGCCCAAGCAGGCCAAGGCGCACCCCCTACAGCCCATGTGGCCCCCGGGGATGGGTGGCCCCACCCGATGGGCCCCCGGGACCCCTCCGGTGGTCCCGTTACAATACCGATAACCCCGAAACTTGTCCCGATGCCCGAAACAGGACTTCCCATATATAAATCTTTACCTCCGGACCATTCCGGAACTCCTCGTGACGTCCGGGATCTCATCCGGGACTCCGAACAACATTCGGGTTACTGCATATACATATCCCTACAACCCTAGCGTAACTGAACCTTAAGTGTGTAGACCCTACGGGTTCGGGAGACATGTAGACATGACCGAGATCGCTCTCCGGTCAATAACCAACAGCGGGATCTGGATACCCATGTTGGCTCCCACATGCTCCACGATGATCTCATCGGATGAACCACGATGTCGAAGATTTAATCAACCCCGTATGCAATTCCCTTTGTCAATCGATATGTTACTTGCCCGAGATTCGATCGTCGGTATCCCAATACCTCGTTCAATCTTGTTACCGGCAAGTCACTTTACTCGTACCGTAATGCATGATCCCGTGACCAAACACTTGGTCACTTTGAGCTCATTATGATGATGCATTACTGAGTGGGCCCAGTGATATCTCTCCGTCATACGGAGTGACAAATCCCAGTCTCGATCCATATAAAACAATAGATACTTTCGGAGATACCTGTAGTGCACCTTTATAGTCACCCAGTTACGTTGTGACGTTTGATACACCCAAAGCACTCCTACGGCATCCAGGAGTTATACGATCTCATGGTCGAAGGAAGAGATACTTTGACATTGCAAAAACTCTAGCAAACGAACTATACAATCTTGTGCTATGTTTAGGATTGGGTCTTGTCCATCACATCATTATCCTAATGATGTGATCCCGTTATCAATGACATCCAATGTCCATAGCCAGGAAACCATGACTATCTATTGATCAACGAGCTAGTCAACTAGAGGCTTACTAGGGACATGTTGGTGTCTGTTATTCACACATGTATTACGATTTCCGGATAACACAATTATAGCATGAATAAAGACAATTATCATGAACAAAGAAATATAATAATAATGCTTTTATTATTGCCTCTAGGGCATATTTCCAACACAAACCACATAGTAAAACATCCACCACATAAACATGGCATGATGCACAACCAAGTATGATGCATGTCCGGTTTAATGATTCATGGCATGGCAAAGTGCACAAGCAAAACTACAAGTTAAGTGCAGCTCAATATGCAACGAGTTGCATATTGACGAAACACCACATCAAGTTATTTAGTTCGATCTTGTTTATGTACTCAACAATATTAAATGTTGATTAACATGGCAAGAGGTGAAGCAAATGAAAACTACCTATCTAGGCAAGTTTAAATGAGGCCGGAACAACAAGCAACAAGTCCGGAAACTCCTCATGTGCAAATTTTAAGGTTTGGTACTGTTCTGCCCTAAACCATATTTTAGAGTTTTTAAACATGCAAAGTGATGCCACCATGTTAAACTAGACATTTTTCTACCCCATTTATACATATAAAGATTATTAAATTTGGAGGTACGGTTAAATAGTTATGAATTAAATCATTTTAGCATGGCATATGGGCAAAAATTACACAAACAGCATTTTAAACATTTTAAACATGGATGAAAATGACATATTATGAAACTACACAAAATTCTAAGCAACTTTCATGTTAAGTTTGTTTAAATCCGATGCACGGTTATTTAGGTGTGAGCATTTTTAAAATGATGGCATATTCTGTAATTATGCATGTGAAGGAAATTTAGTAAATTTGCAGAACTAAAAAAAACATCTATGGGCCGAATCTGGTGCAAGTTGGGCCAACTGAAAAAAAAACAAAAGGGGCGCTGCTGGGGGGTGTCTCACCATGGGCCAAGGCCCAGTCAGTGGAACAGGCCGGCGGATCTGGCGGCCCACGGCGATGGCAAAGTACAGGAGGGCGCTGGGCCTTGCAGCCACGACATGGTCGTGGCCCAGTCAACCTCGCGGTCAACCGGTGCATCCGGATCGATCAGGCGCCCGTCGTCTTGCTCGTGCAAGAGCGAAACAAGGAGGTGGCGCGGGCCTAGGTGCGATGCAGGGAGATGGAGGTCATCGGCGGCACTTGGCTTCGGGGACGGCTGGATCCAAGCAAGAGGCATCGAGGGCAGGTGGTTCTGGCCGGAGGCAAGGCCGTGACGGGGCGACCTCCTGCGGCAGAAGGCGGCAGTAGCGGCTGTGTCAAAACAGGCTCGCGAGGAGCAAAGGTCCGGCGCGAGCGGCAAGGTGGCTACCTGCAGCGGCGCAGTCCAATGGCAATAGGGACGGCAGGAGGCGGAGAGGCGAGGAACGGAGAAGATGGACGGATCCGAGGCTAAGGCAGCGAAATCCGGCGACGCGGGTGGTGGCTCCCTGGGCATAAGAGAGAAATTAGAGGGAGAGACAGACGCGAGGGAATGAGAGGAGGAGAAGGATGGGCAGAGGCACGGCGACCTGCGATGCTCCAGCGTCGCGCTCACCAGCACGACAGAGGAGGCCAGGACGGCGAGGTCGTTGGGACCCTGGACGGTGTCGGCTTGAGGAGCTCGGATGGCAGCATCCATAACGGCGAACATAGGAGGCTTGGACGAGCGGGGCGACGACGGAGCGCAAGGAAGCAGGGCCTCAAGAGGGACGCTCGGGGTAGCGGAGGAGGAGAGACGATGTTGCTGCTGGTTCGGTCACCGGTGGCGGCAGCTTGTCGAGGTCGCCGTCGCGAGGTAGTCGAGGAGGCGGGCGTTGAAGCTGGCACGGCGGGGCTGCGAGGACGGGCGCGCTCGGGCAGAGGGGGAAAAGGAAGGAGCTCCAGCGAGGTCCGCCGGGGTGGCTTGGTGGTGTTGGGATCGATGGAGGTGAATCGGGAGGGGAGGTGGAGGCTGCCATTTGGGTGGATGGGGAAAAACCTAAGTGGATTTGGCCAGTATCCCGAGAGGATTTGGAATGGCGGCGGCGAGGAGGAGGATGGGACAGGTCCCCTAAAATTTAGGGTTGCTTTCTATATATATGCTGTTGGATTAGGTTAGGGGGTATTCAGTCCGTCCGATCGTAATCGGGCGGTCGAGAATAAATTGGTTAGGGAGTCCAAATAAAAAAACGGAGATGTTTTGTAGATGTTTGGGGATGAACCGAATCCAACGGTGACGATTGCCCGGGTCGGGTTCGGGACAGCTTCGGACACACGCGAGGGGTCGAAGCACTGTGCAGATAGGGGTTAGACGAACGAGGTTAAGTGTGTGGTCGGCCTGAGAAGAGAGGGGAGGAATGCAACCCGGCATCCGTTTCCGGAGACCGAAAACGTCCAACGATAGACCGGCTATATTGCCGCTATAGTTTAACGGTTGGGCATCAAACGGACTCCGAATGCGATGAAACTTGGCAGGTGGCCTACCTACACTATAATAAGACCGCACGCCAACTTTCAACCCAATCTGAGAACATTTTCCGGCCACTTATAAAATACTATCTCGGACATGCCGCGGGCGCGTGCAAGTGTGTCTGGGCTGAGAACGGACAACGGACGGAACTGGGGGAACCCGGACGAATGCAAGTTTTGAAAACATGATGATGCAATTCGGATGATGACATGGCAAGATGAAACACGCAAGCGGAAGACAAGGCAACAACAGCGAATAACTGGACGACACCTGGCGCGTTGGTCTCGGGGCGTCACAACACTCCACCACTACGAGAGGATCTCGTCCCGAGATCTAGGATGGCACCGGATAGAAACGAAACAGGATGAGAAGAGGTGAATCTAAGTTGCTTCTTTGACAAACGAGTGAAACCAAAGAACCTTGAAAAGGTTAAGCCATTTCGAGAAAAGAATACAATGGAGATGAACGAAGTTGAAAACACTCCATTAGAAAAGAGAAAAGAGGAAGAACAAATTCGGACATCACTCCAGTTGAAAAGAGATGCAAGACTTGATAAGGCGAAAAGATCTTGCACAGAGGATACAACACTCCCGTTAAATTGATAAGCATGAAAAGAACACGATCCTGACAAAATATGAAGATGGGTTGAAGAGAGCAACATCACAATGCCTCCGGAACAAAAGAATAGAAGTTGGATCGTTGGAAAGGAAAGAGTTGAGAAGAAAATGACATCTTCTACCACAATAGAATTTGAGAAGAATCCTTAGAAAGAAGTATTGAACGGAGTTGTTGGAAAATCAACAACGAAAATAAAAAGCTGCTTGTGGGCTTATGAAAACATCTCAAAACTTAAGGTGAAATTCTGCCACTAACGAAAACAAGATTGGATTGATAAGAACAAGGAGACGAGAAACTTATCTCACCGGGAGGATAAATGAAGAACTTGGGTCATTTATGAGCATCATAGATATCAACAATCCTTAGGGAAAGCTTTAGGTGAAATATAACCCAAGATAACTCCAATGAAGGGATTGATGGGTTGAAAAGATGTCCTGAATGACTGAAAATGATGGATTTAAGATATGTCATTCCGAACAACTTGTGAATCATGAAACACCAAGCAATTGTCAAAATGACGTAACACCACCTCAAAAGATAATGTAGAACGAATTGCACTTCGGAATGCAAGATGAAAAAAACTTGAGCTCCTTTGAAAAGAATCTCAATGAACACTTCGAGAAGGAATTAAATCCTTGCTGAACCATCATGTAGAACCTCCATGAAGAACTCCGGTAACAAAAGGATGATCAAACGAAAGGAAAGAGAGTTGAAAACACAAGGTGAATCCTTGCAATGATTTAGGTGAATCTCCGTGGTGATATAATTGAGAGAGCTTGGAATTCTTGAAAAACAAAAGATAAAGCATCTCGAACCGAGAATGTGATATGATGAACCACTCCGGAAAGAAGGAATTGAATTTACTCGATGAAACAAGAATAAGAATTACATTATGCGTATCCTTCACCAATTTAGATTGATGGAAAGCAACGGATTTGGCATACTACTTATTGTCGTTGAAATAATTAAGAGAGATATAGCGCAAGCTTGGGAAACTCTTCAATGAACCACCGGTAGGATTGAAACAACGAATGAATTAATATGATAACCATGGAAGAGAATCTTGAGCAAAACACCGTAAGAATTGAAAATGAAAGTATCAAAGGCACAATTCATCGGGAATAATTTGGAAACACGAATGAAGATACTTGTTGGAATTTAGATACAAGGGAACAAAGATATCATGAACTGATTAGAGAACACTTGAATGATGCACCGGTAAGATTTGGATAACGAGAGATGAAAGCTGGAAATGAATAATTCTGATATGATGGCCTCCGGAGAATCAAACTGAAAAGACTCCTGAAATGTTCCGGATGGATGAAAAGAATTCTCACAATTGAAAACAATTATGAGAGGATGGCATCAAGCTAGAACCACACATCTCTGAGAGAAAGGAGCAAGATTGCCGAGAAAACTCTTCTTCGGTCTTCAAGATTCGAGAATGACAACAAGAAACACCGTCATGAATTGTTGAGGCACTCCGGAATGAAGAATGGAAAGGTTGAGCCAACGATGAAAAGAATTTGAAAGATCTTGGAGAAATACAAATGACTGATGATAATTCATTCTTACGTCAAACTTTAGAAGATTTGAGAATAGCTCCGAGAAAATAAGAAGAGTCAGGTAAGATCCTGGAAAAGGCTTGTGGGTTAGGGCCCACTCAAAAGACACACCGTTGAACGATTACTTGAAAGGGAGATTGCGTCGTTTGAATTAGATGGCTCAAAAGAGATAACATCCTCGAAAGAGCTTGAATGAAAGCAGAGTGGAAACACGAATCTTCAAGATATCTTCAGCACTCCGGAATAATTGAATAGTAAGCGGGGAATGATTATGAGGTGCACCAGCATGAGTAAGCATTTGAAACAATAAAAGGGTATGATCGACAAATCTTGACTTGAATCAAGAATGAAGAATGATGAACTTGAAGCTCCGTTAGTATCTTCATGAGACTCACCGGGTAACAACATTGACGGAAAAGAATGGAGAGACTTCTCATCAATAACATGATAGTTGATTAAGAAATCCGAATCCCTGAAGGAAAAGGGAGGGTGGGCGGAAAAACAAAGGCAACTTGGAGATGGATGACATAACACCGTTGCAAAGAACTGAGAATTGATCTTGCGAATGTTGAAAATGATCGGATCCACTTGAAGAGAAGCACACCGGTTGAAAAGGGTTGACATGACAATCTCGATTATCATGAATGATTGGTATTCACATATGAGTATGAGAACACCACTTAGGAACAAGGTCTGGAATCAACATTTGACATTGAAGCAACTCAAATACCACAACAAAACAAAACAAAGGATTAGCTTGCAAAATAAGCCGGAACAAACATATGATAGAGATTTCCTGTGAAGTTTTCGTGGTGGGGCCCACACGGGCTCGATCGTACAGCACCATCATGTACAAGGCAGTGCACATGACATACAAAGCGTCCCCGAGTCAGCATAGCCAAGGACTCTTTAAGACACAATGAGACCACTGTAAAACCAACCGTGGATAGGCGGACCACTAGACGTCGAACCCCAATCTCATATCATGCATCTGTCTGAAAGATATCCTAGGAGCTACTTGAATTCCCACTTATAAACTCCTGAAACTTTCTAGTTATGCAATCGGGTGTTGGGGATACAGGGGAAGCATAATATCTCACCCAAACTAACAAATCCTACATCTAGTTGTATCCACCCTTCAACACATAACCAAGAAACCTTCGGAAATCGTTTACCTCAACCTTCGAAAAGCATCCGTTATACGAGTTATGGCAATACTCCCTAACTCCCGCCCCAGTACTGGGTGGCGTCGAGGTTATCTCACCAACAACTGCATAAAAGCGATTTTTGATGTCGGCGAAACTCAGGTATTCCAGAACTGCAACGATAAAATTGTGACCACAACACCTCGGAGCTCAACTCCTCGGGACACTGCCACAACCCCTAAATGTCAGGAGGCACCAAGAACAATGTTCTCATCACAAAACCATCGGAACGATTCCAAGATACCCGTGTGATCCTAAAATAATTTAGTGAAAATTTGAGAAGAGAAGAGTCAAAACTCTACGTCAGGATGCCTCACCAGAGCGACGAAGGGACTGATGAGTAAAAAGAATGCTACTCTACGATATATATAATCCTATAAGACTCAAAACATTTTTTTCTAGATTCAACAACGCCAACAATTCGATCAAGCAGGGGGCTCCTAAGTCAGGGAAGGCTCTGATTACCAACTTATAACACCCACGATGCGGCTATATCTCCCACGTGTCGGAGCACGACTTAGAGGCATAACCGCATAGTAGGCATGTCGCAAGAGGGGTAATCTTTACACATCCCATGTACTGAATAAGAAAGGGGTAAAGAGCTGGCTTACAATCGCCACTCACACAATACATAAATTTTGCATTACATCATCCAGAATACAATCAAGGTCCAACTACGGAACCAAAATAAAAGAAGACAACCCCTAATGCTAGATCCCCGATCGCCCCAACTGGGCTCCTCTACTGATCAACTGAAACGGAACATCACAACGAACACGTTCTTCATCGAGCTCCTCCTTGAGCTCGGTTGCGTCACCTGCAACTGATATCATCGGCACCTGCAACTGGTTTTGGAAGTAATCTGTGAGTCACAGAGACTCAGCAATCTCACACCCTCGCGATCAAGACTATTTAAGCTTATGGGTAGGAAAAGGGGGTAGTGAGGTGGAGCTGCAGCAAGCACTGGCATATATGGTGGCTAACTTACGCAAATAAGAGCGAGAAGAAAAGCAAAGCATGGTCGTAAACTAGAAGTGATCAAGAAGTGATCCTGAAACTACTTACGTTCAAGCATAACACAAGAACAGTGTTCGCTTCCCGGACTCTGCCGAGAAGAGACCATCACGGCTACACACGCGGTTGATGCATTTTAATTAAGTTAAGTGTCAGGTTTTCTACAACCGGATATTAACAAATTCCCATCTACCCATAACCGCGGGCACGACTTTCAAAAGTTCAAAACCCTGCAGGGGTGTCCCAACTTAGCCCATCACAAGCTCTCACGGTCAACGAAGAATATTCCTTCTCCCAGGAAGACCCGATCAAACTCGGAATCCTGGTTACAAGACATTTTGACAATGGTAAAACAAGACCTGCAAGACCACCCGCTATGCCGACAAATCCCGATAGGAGCTGCACATATCTCGTTCTCAGGGCACACCGGATGAGTGCTCCGTACAGCTAAAACCAAACCTCGAGTTTCCCTGAGGGGCGCTACAAAGGACTCTAGTTTGGACCAACACTCAGAGGAGCACTGGCCCGGGGGGGTTAAAATAAAGATGACCCTCGGGCTCCAGAAACCCAAGGGAAAAAAGGCTAGGTGGAAAATGGTAAAACCAAGGTTGGGTCTTGCTGGAGGAGTTTTATTCAAGGCGAACTGTCAAGGGGTTCCCATTATAACCCAACCGCGTAAGGAACACAAAATCAAGGAACATAACACCGGTATGACGGAAACTAGGGCGGCAAGAGTGGAACAAAACACCAGGCATAAGGCCGAGCCTTCCACCCTTTACCAAGTATATAGATGCATTAATTAAAATAAGAGATATTATGATATCCCAACATATCCATGTTCCAAACATGGAACAAACTTCATCTTCACCTGCAACTAGCAACGCTATACGAGGGGCTGAGCAAAGCGGTAACATAGCCAAACAACGTTTGCTAGGAAAGGTGGGTTAGAGGCTGACATGGTAAAATGGGAGGCATGATATAGCAAGTGGTAGGTATCGCGGCATAGCAATAGAGGGAGCAACTAGCAAGCAAAGATAGAAGTGATTTCGAGGGTATGGTCATCTTGCCTGAAATCCCGCAAGGAAGAAGAACAAGTCCATGAAGAAGACAAACGGACGTAGTCGAACGGATCCTCACAAACGCGACGTTAACGGAACCAACCCGAAGAAGCAACACCGGAAAAAAGCAAACCACATAGTAAAACATCCACCACATAAACATGGCATGATGCACAACCAAGTATGATGCATGTCCAGTTTAATGATTCATGGCATGGCAAAGTGCACAAGCAAAACTACAAGTTAAGTGCAGCTCAATATGCAATGAGTTGCATATTGACGAAACACCACAACAAGTTATTTAGTTCGATCTCGTTTATGTACCCTAACAATATTAAATGTTGATTAACATGGCAAGAGGTGAAGCAAATGAAAACTACCTATCTAGGCAAGTTTAAATGAGGCCAGAACAACAAGCAACAAGTCCGGAAACTCCTCATGTGCAAATTTTAAGGTTTGGTACTGTTCTGCCCTAAACCATATTTTAGAGTTTTTAAACATGCAAAGTGATGCCACCATGTTAAACTAGACATTTTTCTACCCCATTTACATATAAAGATTATTAAATTTGGAGGTACGGTTAAATAGTTATGAATTAAATCATTTTAGCATGGCA
The DNA here is from genome assembly GCF_018294505.1 of Triticum aestivum. NCBI lineage: Eukaryota > Viridiplantae > Streptophyta > Magnoliopsida > Poales > Poaceae > Triticum > Triticum aestivum. Next base: position 352,647,105 of record NC_057800.1, on the reverse strand, counting down.
TATGGGCAAAAATTACACAAACAACATTTTAAACATTTTAAACATGGATGAAAATGACATATTATGAAACTACACAAAATTCTAAGAAACTTTCATGTTAAGTTTGTTTAAATCCGATGCACGGTTATTTAGGTGTGAGCATTTTTAAAATGATGGCATATTCTGTAATTATGCATGTGAAGGAAAATTAGTAAATTTGCAGAACTAAAAAAACATCTATGGGCCGAATCTGGTGCAAGTTGGGCCAACTGAAAAAAAACAAAAGAGGCGCTGCTGGGGGGGTGTCTCACCATGGGCCAAGGCCCAGTGAGTGGAACAGGCCGGCGGATCTGGCGGCCCACGGCGATGGCAAAGTAGAGGAGGGCGGTGGGATTTGCAGCCGCGACACGGTCGTGGCCCAGTCACGCTCGCGGTCAACCGGTGCATCCGGATCGATCAGGCGCCCGTCGTCCTGCTCGTGTAGGAGCGAAACAGGGAGGTGGCGCGGGACTAGGTGCGATGCAGGGAGATGGAGGTCATCGACGGCACTTGGCTTCGGGGACGGCTGGATCCAAGCAAGAGGCGTCGAGGGCAGGTGGTTCTGGCCGGAGGCAAGGCCGTGACGGGGCGACCTCTTGCAGCAGAAGGCGGCAGCATCGGCTGTGTCAAAACAGGCTCGCGAGGAGCAAAGGTCCGGCGCGAGCGGCAAGGTGGCTACCTGCAGCGGCGCAGTCCAATGGCAATAGGGACGGCAGGAGGCGGAGAGGCGAGGAACGGAGAAGATGGACGGATCCGAGGCTAAGGCAGCGAAATCCGGCGACGCGGGTGGTGGCTCCCTGGGCATAAGAGAGAAATTAGAGGGAGAGACAGACGCGAGGGAATGAGAGGAGGAGAAGGATGGGCAGAGGCACGGCGACCTGCGATGCTCCAGCGTCGCGCTCACCAGCACGACAGAGGAGGCCAGGACGGCGAGGTCGTTGGGACCCTGGACGGTGTCGGCTTGAGGAGCTCGGATGGCAGCATCCATAACGGCGAACATAGGAGGCTTGGACGAGCGGGGCGACGACGGAGCGCAAGGAAGCAGGGCCTCAAGAGGGACGCTCGGGGTAGCGGAGGAGGAGAGACGATGTTGCTGCTGGTTCGGTCACCGGTGGCGGCAGCTTGTCGAGGTCGCCGTCGCGAGGTAGTCGAGGAGGCGGGCGTTGAAGCTGGCACGGCGGGGCTGCGAGGACGGGCGCGCTCGGGCAGAGGGGGAAAAGGAAGGAGCTCCAGCGAGGTCCGCCGGGGTGGCTTGGTGGTGTTGGGATCGATGGAGGTGAATCGGGAGGGGAGGTGGAGGCTGCCATTTGGGTGGATGGGGAAAAACTAAGTGGATCTGGCCAGGATCCCGAGAGGATTTGGAATGGCGGCGGCGAGGAGGAGGATGGGACAGCTCCCCTAAAATTTAGGGTTGCTTTCTATATATATGTTGTTGGATTAGGTTAGGGGGGTATTCGGTCCGTCCGATCGTAATCAGGCGGTCGAGAATAAATTGGTTAGGGAGTCCAAATAAAAAAACGAAGATGTTTTGTAGATGTTTGGGGATGAACCGAATCCAACGGTGACGATTGCCCGGGTCGGGTTCGGGACAGCTTCGGACACACGCGAGGGGTCGAAGCACTATGCAGATAGGGGTTAGGTGAACGAGGTTAAGTGTGTGGTCGGCCTGAGAAGAGAGAGGAGGAATTCAACCCGGCATCCATTTCCGGAGACCGAAAACGTCCGACGATAGACCGGCTATATTGCCGCTATAGTTTAATGGTTGGGCATCAAACGGATTCCGAATGCGATGAAACTTGGCAGGCGGCCTACCTACACTATAATAAGACCGCACGCCAACTTTCAACCCAATCCGAGAACATTTTTCGGCCACTTATAAAATACTATCTCGGACATGCCGCGGGCGCGTGCAAGTGTGTCTGGGCTCAGAACAGACAACGGACGGAACTGGGGGAACCCGGACGAATGCAAGTTTTGAAAACATGATGATGCAATTCGGATGATGACATGTCAAGATGCAACACGCAAGCGAAAGACAAGGCAACAACAGCGAATAACTGGGAGACACCTGGCGCATCGGTCTCGGGGCGTCACACATTGTTCCAAATAACAGCAAGCAAATTCTAACAAAATAAATTGACGCTCCAAGCAAAACACATATCATGTGGTGAATAAAAATATAGCTCCAAGTAAAGTTACCGATGAATGAAGATGAAAGAGGGGATGCCTTCCGGGGCATCCCCAAGCTTAGGCTCTTGGCTATCCTTGAATATTACCTTGGGGTGCCTTGGGCATCCCCAAGCTTAGGCTCTTTCCACTCCTTATTCCATAGTCCATCGAATCCTTACCCAAAACTTGAAAACTTCACAACACAAAACTTAACAGAAAACTCGTAATCTCCGTTAGTATAAGAAAATAAATCACCACTTCAAGGTACTGTAATGAACTCATTCTTTATTTATATTGGTTTTAAACCTACTGTATTCCAACTTCTCTATGGTTTATAAACTCTTTTACTAGCCATTGATTCATCAAAATAAGTAAACAACACATGAAAAACAGAATCTGTCAAAAACAGAACAGTCTGTAGTAATTTGGATCAAACGTATACTTATGGAACAAGAATAACTTCAAAACTTTAAGCACATAGAGAGGAAACTTGATATTATTGCAATTCCTAGAAGCATATATTCCTCCTCATAATAAATTTCAGTAGCATCATGAATGAATTCAACAATATAGCTATCACATAAAGCATTACTTTCATGATGCATAAGCATAGAATTTTTATTACTCTCCACATAAGCAAATTTCTTCTCATGAATAGTAGTGGGAGCAAACTCAACAAAACAATTATCATGTGAGGCATAATCCAATTGAAAACTAAAATCATGATGACAAGTTTCATGGATATCATTATTCTTTATAGCATACAAGTCATCACAATAATCATCATAGATAGCAATTTTGTTCTCATAATCAATTGGAACCTCTTCCAGAATAGTGGATTCATCACAAAATAAAGTCATGACCTCTCCAAATCCACTTTCATCAATATAATCATCATAAATAGGAGGCATGCTTTCATCATAATAAATTTGCTCATCAAAACTTGGGGGAAAAATAATATCATCTTCATCAAACATAGCTTCCCTAACCTTGTGGCTTTGCATATCATTAGCATCATGGATATTCAAGGAATTCATACTAACAACATTGCAATCATGCTCATCATTCAAGTATTTAGTGCCAAACATTCTATAGATTTCTTCTTCTAGCACTTGAGCACAATTATCCTTTCCATCATACTCATGAAAGATATTAAAAAGGTGAACCGTGTGAGACAAACTCAATTCCATTTTTATAGTTTTCTTTTATAAACTAAACTAGTGATAAAACAAGAAACTAAAAGACACGATTGCAAGATCTAAAGATATACCTTCAAGCACTCACCTCCCCGGCAACGGCGCCAGAAAAGAGCTTGATGTCTACTACACAACCTTCTTCTTGTAGACGTTGTTGGGCCTCCAAGTGCAGAGGTTTGTAGGACAGTAGCAAATTTCCCTCAAGTGGATGACCTAAGGTTTATCAATCCATAGGAGGCATAGGATGAAGATGGTCTCTCTCAAGCAACCCTGCAACAAAATAACAAAGAGTCTCTTGTGTCCCCAACACAGCCAATACAATGGTAAATTGTATAGGGGCACTAGTTCGGCGAGGAGATGGTGATACAAGTGGTATATGGATAGTAGATAAAGGTTTTTGTAATCTGAAATTATAAAAACAGCAAGGTAACTAATGATAAAAGTGAGCGTAAATGGTATTGCAATGTGTTGAAACAAGGCCTAGGGTTCATACTTTCGCTGGTGCAAGTTCCCTCAACAATACTAACATAATTGGATCACATAACTATCCCTCAACATGCAACAAAGAGTCACTCCAAAGTCACTAATAGCGGGGAACAAACGAAGAGATTATGGTAGGGTACGAAACCACCTCAAAGTTATTCTTTCCAATCAATCCGTTGGGCTATTCCTATAAGTGTCACAAACAGCCCTAGAGTTTGCACTAGAATAACACCTTAAGACACAAATCAACCAAAACCCTAATGTCACCTAGATACTCCAATGTCACCTCAAGTATCCGTGGATATGATTATACGATATGCATCACACAATCTCAGATTCATCTATTCAACCAATCAAATAGAACCTCAAAGAGTGCCCCAAAGTTTCTATCGGAGAATCATGATGAAAACATGTGCCAACCCCTATGCATAGGTTCATGGGCGGAACCTGCAAGTTGATCACCAAAACATACATCAAGTGAATCACGTGATATCCCATTGTCACCACAGATACGCACAGGAAGACATACATCAAGTGTTCTCAAATCTTTAAAGACTCAATCCGATAAGATAACTTCAAAGGGGAAACTCAATCCATTACAAGAGAGTAGAGGGGGAAGAAACATCATAGGATCCAAATATAATAGCAAAGCTTGCGATACATCAAGATCGTATCACCTCAAGAACACGAGAGAGAGAGAGAGAGAGAGAGAGAGAGAGAGAGAGAGATCGATCAAACACATAGCTACTGGTACATACCCTCAGCCCCGAGGGAGAACTACTCCCTCCTCGTCATGGAGAGCACCGGGGTGATGAAGATGGCCACCGGAGAAGGATTGCCCTCTCCGACAGGGTGCCGGAACGAGTCTAGATTGGTTTTCGGTGGCTACGGAGGCTTCTGGCGGTGGAACTCCCGATCTATTCTCTGTTCTGGAAGTTTTAGGGTACGTGAGTATATATGGGTGCAGGAAGTACGCCGGTGGAGTTTCGGGGGGGCCACGAGGCAGGGGGCGCGCCCTAGGGGGGCGTGCCCCCCACCCTCGTGAGCACCTCCCTTGGCTCCTGACATGGGGTCCAAGTCCATCCGGTAGCTTTCCTTCCAAAAATAACTTCTCCAGTTGATTTCGTTCTGTTTCGACTCCGTTTGATATTCCTTTTATTCGAAACACTGAAATAGGCAAAAACAGCAATTCTGGGTTGGGCCTCCGGTTAATAGGTTAGTCCCAAAAATAATATAAAAGTGGATGATAAAGCCCAATATTGCCCAAAACAGTGGATAACATAGCATGGAGCAACCAAAAATTATAGATACGTTGGAGACGTATCAACAGCCCTAGTTGATACATGAGCTATTTGAGCATACAAAACAGAATTTCATTTGAAGGTTTAGAGTTTGGCACATACAAATTTACTTGGAACGGCAGGTAGATACCGCTTATAGGAAGGTATGGTGGACTCATATGGAATAACTTTGGGGTTTATGGAAGTGGATGCACAAGCAGTATTCCCGCTTAGTACAAGTGAATGCTAGAAAAAGACTGGGAAGTGACCAACTAGAGAGCGACAACAGTCATGAACATGCATTAAAATTAATCAACACTGAGTGCAAGCATGAGTAGGATATAATTCACCATGAACATAAATATCATGGAGGCTATGTTGATTTTGTTTCAACTACATGCATAAACATGTGCCAAGTCAAGCCACTCGAATCGTTCAAAGGAGGATACCACCCTATCATACCACATCACAACCATTTTAATAGCATGTTGGCACGCAAGGTAAACCATTATAAACTCCTAGCTAATTAAGCATTGCATGAGAAACTATAATCTCTAATTGTCATTGCAAACATGTTTCATTCATAATAGGCTGAATCAGGAATGATGAACTAGTCATATTTACAAAAACAAGATAGGTCGAGTTCATACCAGCTTCTCTCATCTCAACCGGTCCATCATATATCATCATTATTTCCTCTCACTTGTACGACTGAATGGTCTGGATAATAATAATAGTGCAATGAAGCTACAACTATTTTTTTTGGTTACTACTACTACAAGCATGGATAGTAAACTAACTAAAAGCTACAACTATTTTTTTGGTTTTTCTTAAGGTTTTTCAAACACACAAGAAGAAGGCTAAAAAAAGAAATTAAACTAGCATGGATAGTACAATGAAAAAGTATGAGCACCGACAACTAGAATGAGTGTGTGAACATGAATGTAATGTCGGCGAGAAATATGTACTCCCTCGAGCTAAGGCTTTTGGCCTAAGTTGGTCTACGGCCACTGATTGAAGCTACTCTCTCCGGTGTACCGAGGAGGGTCCTCAGGATGCCACTGGTTGGCAATCTCCTCCGGATCCCACTGATAAACAAACTGACGATAAGGATCAAGTGGTGGCTCCGGCTCAGGCTGTGGGACTTGTGTCAGCCTCTAGTACGCGTAAATGGCTTCGGATAAGATGAGGTACGTGCGTGAAAGTATGTTAAACAGAGAGGGTGCAAGCAAGGTAATAATCTCACAGTAAGTTTTATCAAATATCAATTTATACTTAAGCATCTTCTTCTTATCTTTAACAATAAAATCATGTGCTACCATACTATTATAATCTAGAAAAATAGGGGGCAGAAACTTTTCCTCTTTCTCATAATGAGTAATAGGTATCCCAAAGTGTTCAGCAAGGCGTGAAGCAAAGATGCCTCCGAAGATGGGGCCCTTTGTTCGGTTCAGATTTAATCGTTTAGAAACAATAGCATCTAAGCTGAAAGTGGTATCACGAAACAAAGCATGGCGCAAAATGATAATATCAGGAGCACTAATATTTCCACTGTTCCCGCGACCAATTAAGCATCTACTAGCAAATATCAGAAAGTAACGTAGAACAGGAAAATGTATGCTAGTAATTCTTGCACCTGAAATTTTCCTAGTTTCTCCTACAGAAATTATATCAATAAACCCATCCACATCACTACGATGTGGTTCCTCGATGCTGCCCTCAAAGAGTATCTTGCATACCCGACAAAAATCATGAAGTGACATCTCCTTAACCTCATCATATAAGTGAAACTCCACTAAAGGTGGTGATGTCTTAGCATGGAAATGAAAATTTTGCATGAAAATATTAGTGAGTAGAAGATATTGTTCGTGCTAGTCGCGGAGGAAGAGGCCTACATTCTCAGCCAAGTAATAAAAGTCATCATAAATCACGACTGCTCTCAAGAACTCATCACATGGCCATTCGCACGGCCGAACCTCCGCAGTGCGAGGAAGATTGTATTTGGGCTTTTTATTCTCCTCATTCTGCTTATCCTTCGAGCTTCGGCTCAAGGAGCCTCTCAATAATCTCTTCAACATTCTTTCCATCTGAAAATTTCTAAAAATTTTAGTGACTCAAAATAAAAGTGAACCAAACTCAACAAGATTGATAGCAACTACTCCTACAAGTGCCTAGAGGCCATATCATGCATTAAAACTACTTTTGACCACATAAATTTGACATGCAAGCTCAAGAACAGGGTCACCTTAGCAGCAAAAATTTGTAACAAATAAAGCACTAGAACAAAAACTAATTGGAGCGTTGGAGGAGTCACATACCGAAGAACAATCCCCCAAAGCAGTTTTGTGAATTGAGCTTTGAGCAAGGAAATCGAAAATGGCAGCAAGATGAGCTAGAACTCGGGTTTGAGCTATGGGAGGATTTTTCTGGAGGAAGACGAAGTGTGTGGGTGCTGGAATAAGTGGAGGGGGTCCACGTGGGGTCCACGACGCAGGGGGCGCACCCTAGACCCTCGTGGCCAGGTGGTGTGGCCCCCTGGTGTGTTCTCTGTGCCAATAATTCTTAAATATTCTACAAAAATTCATATATCATTTTTAGGACATTTCGAGAACTTTTATTTTCAGGGTATTTTTTTATTGCAAGGATAATTCAGAAAACAGACAGAAAATACTAATTTTGCTTTATTTAATCTAAATAACAGAAAGTAAAAGGAGGGTACAGAGGGTTGTGCTTTCTAACTTCATCCATCTCATTCTCATCAAAAAGGAGTCCACTAACAAGGTTGATCAAGTCTTGTTAACAAACTCTTTCCGAATAACATGAAACCGGAGAATTTTCGAATAACACTAAGTTACCTCAACGGGGATATGCATGTCCCCAACAATAAGAATATCACATTTCTTCTTGACAGTAGGAAGAGGGAATTCAAAACCTCCAATAGTAATCGTTGAATTTTTTCCAATAGAATTGATACTGTTGACTTGAGGTTGTTTCCTCGGAAAGTGTACCGTATGCTCATTACCATTAACATGAAAAGTTACATTGTCTTTGTTGCAATGAATAACAGCCCCTGGAGTATTCAAAAAGGGTCTACCAAGGATAATCGACATACTATGTGCTCGGGAATATTAAGAATAACAAAGTCCGTTCAAATAGTAATGTTTGCAACCACAATAAGCACATCCTCACAAATACCGAAAGGTATAGCAGTTGATTTATCAGCCATTTGCAAAGATATTTCAATAGGTGTCAACTTATTGAAATCAAGTCTATGATATAAAGAGAGAGGCATAACACTAACACCAGCTCCAAGATCACATAAAGCAGTTTTAACATTGTTTCTTTTAATGGATCATGGTATAGTTGGTACTCCTGGATCTCCTAATTTCTCTGGTATTCCACCTTTAAAAGTATAATTGGGAAGCATGGTGGAAATTTCAGCTTCTGGTATCTTTCTTTTATTTGTAACAATATCTTTCATATACTTAGCATAAGGATTCATTTTAAGCATATCAGTCAAACGCATACGCAAAAAGATAGGTCTAATCATTTCAGCAAAGAGCTTAAAATCCTCATCATCCTTTTTCTTGGATGGTTTAGGAGGAAAAGGCATGGGTTTCTGAACCCATGGTTCTCTTTCTTTACCATGCTTCCTAGTAATGAAGTCTCTCTTATCATAACGTTGATTCTTTGATTGTGGTTTATCAAGATCAACAGCAGGTTCAATCTCTACATCATTGTTATTGCTAGGTTGAGCATCAACATGAACATCATCATTAACATTATCACTAGGTTCATGTTCATTACCAGATTGTGTTTCAGCATCAGAAATAGAAATATCATTGAGATTCTCAGGTGTGTCAACAACAGGTTCACTAGAAGCATCCAAAGTCCTATCATTTTTCTTTTCCTTCATGTTAGAAGGACTAGGTGCATCAACATTAGTTCTCTGGGAATCTTGCTCAACTCTCTTAGGGTGGCCCTCAGGATACAAAGGTTCCTGAGTCATTTTACCCCCTCTAGTCATAACTCTAACAGCATCATAATTTTTCTTATTATTTAATTCATTGAGCAAATCATCTTGTGCTTTAAGCACTTGTTCTACTTGAGTGGTAATCATAGAAGCATGTTTACTAATAAGTTTAAGGTCATTTTTAACTCTAGACATATAATCACTCAGGTTTTCAATCATATAAGCATTACATTTAAATTGTCTACCAACATAAGCATTGAAGTTTTCTTGTTTAACAATAAAATTATCAAATTCATCCAAGCATTGGCTGGCAGACTTATTACGAGGAATATCACCTTCCTCAAATCTATAGAGAGAATTTACCTTTACTACCTGTGTCGGGTTATCAAGACCATGTATCTCTTCAATAGGTGGTAAATTCTTAACATCTTCAGCTTCAATACCCTTTTCTTTCATAGATTTCTTTGCCTCTTGCATATCTTCGGGACTGAGAAATAGAATACCTCTTTTCTTCGGAGTTGGCTTAGGAGTTGGTTCAGGAAGTGTCCAATCATTATCATTACTCAACATGTTATTCAATAGCAATTCAGCTTGATCAACAGTTCTTTCCTTGAAAACACAACCAGCACAACTATCCAGGTGGGGAAGCATCGATTAGTCCATTATAAAAGATATCAAGTATTTCATTTTTCTTGAGAGGATGATCAGGCAAAGCATTAAGTAACCAGAGAAGCCTCCCCCAAGCTTGTGGGAGACTCTCTTCTTCAATTTGCACAAAATTATATATTTCCCTTAAGGCAGCTTGTTTCTTATGAGCGGGGAAATATTTAGCAGAGAAGTAATAAATCATATCCTGGGGACTACGCATACAACCAGGATCAAGAGAATTAAACCATGTTTTAGCATCACCCTTTAATGAGAACGGAAATAACTTAAGGATATAGTAGTAATGAATTTTTTCCTCATTAGTAAATAGGGTAGCTATATCATTCAATTTAGTAATATGTGCCACAACAGTTTCAAATTCATAACCATAAAAAGGATCAGATTCAACCAAAGTAATTAACTCAGGATCGACAGAGAAATCATAATCCTTATCAGAAATACAGATAGGTGAAGTAGCAAAAGCAGGATCATATTGCATTCTAGCATTCAAAGATTTTTCTTTCAGCTTAGCTAACAGTTTCTTAAGATCATATCTATCTTTGCATGCAAAAAGATCTCTAGCACTTTCTTCATCCATAACATAACCCTCGGGCACATCACAATTCATATCTAGGGGAGAATCTTCATCATCACTTTCATCAATATTATCAGTTTCAATAATTTCATTCTCTCTAACCCTAGCAAGTTGTTCATCAAGAAATTCACCTAATAGCACAGCATTATCAAACATAGAAGTAGTTTCATCATAAGCACCATGCATAGCAGAAGTGGCATCATCAATAACATCCAACATATCATAATCAATAGCAGGTGTAGGTGTCGCAAGTTTACTCAAAATAGAAGGTGAATCAAGTGCAAAGCTAGATGGCAGTTCCTTACCTCCCCTTGTAGTTGAGGGGAAAAACTTGGTTCTTTCATCTTTCAAGTTCCTCTGATCAATAGATATAAATCCCAAGTGACTCAAAGAATAGAGCTATGCTCCCCGGCAACGGCACTAGAAAATAGTCTTGATAACCCACAAGTATAGGGGATCACAATAGTTTTCAAGGGTAGAGTATTCAACCCAAATTTATTGATTCGATACAAGGGGAGCCAAAGAATATTCTCAAGTATTAACAGTTGAGTTGTCAATTCAACCGCACCTGAAAGACTTAATATCTGCAGCAAAGTATTTAGTAGCAAAGTAATATGGAAGTAGCGGTAACGGTGGCAAAAGTAACAATAGTAGTTTTTGTAGTGATTGTAACAGTGGCAATGGCAACGTAACTAAGCAAAGATCAATATGTGAAAAGCTCGTAGGCAATGGATCAGTGATGGATAATTATGTCGGATGCGATTCCTCATGCAACAGTTATAACATAGGGTGACACAAAACTAGCTTAAGTTCATCAATGTAATGTTGGCATGTATTCCGAATATAGTCATACGTGCTTATGGAAAAGAACTTGCATGACATCTTTTATCCTACCCTCCCGTGGCAGCGGGGTCCTATTGGAAACTAAGGGATATTAAGGCCTCCTTTTAATAGAGTACCAACCAAAGCATTAACACTTAGTGAATACATGAACTCCTCAAACTATGGTCATCATCGGGAGTGGTCCTGATTATTGTCACTTCAGGGTTACCGGATCATAAAAGATAGTAGATGACTATTGACTTGCAAAATAGGATCAAGAACTAACATATATTCATGAAAACATAATAGATTCAGATCTGAAATCATGGCACTCGGGCCCTAGTGACAAGCATTAGGCATAGCAAAGTCATAGCAACATCAATCTTAGAACATAATGGATACTAGGGATCAAACCCTAACAAAACTAACTCGATTACATGGTAAATATCATCCAACCCATCATCGTCCAGCAAGCCTACGATGGAATTACTCACGCACGGCGGTGAGCATCATGAAATTGGTGATGGAGGAAGGTTGATGATGACGATGGTGACGGATTCCCCTCTCTGGAGCGCCGAACGGACTCCAGATCAGCCCTCTCGATGAAGATTAGGGCTTGACGGAGGCTCCGTATCGTAAAACGCGATGAATCATTCTCTCTAATTTTTTCTCCCCGAACACGAATATATAGAGTTGAAGTTGACGTCGGTGGAGGCTCAGGGGGCCCACGAGGCAGGGGGCGCGCCCTGGGGGGTGCCGTGCACCCTCATGGACAGGGTGTGGGCCCCCTGGTGTTGATTCTTTCGCTAGTATTTTTTATAAATCCCAAAATGTGTCTCCATAAATTTCCAGGTCATTTCGAGAACTTTTATTTCTACACAAAAATAACACCATGGCAATTCTGCTGAAAACATCATCAGTCCGGGTTAGTTCCATTCAAATCATGCAAGTTAGAGTCCAAAAGAAGGTCAAAAGTGTTTGGAAAAGTAGATACGTTGGAGACGTATCAATAAAGTAAAGAAATTACATGGCGATTGCATTTCATGCAATAAAGAGACAACCATAAGGCTCCTGGCAGTTGCTGATAACTTCTATAAAACATGATCATCTCATACAACAACATATATCACATCATGTCTTGGCCATATCACATCACGACATGCCCTGCAAAAACAAGTTAGACGTCCTCTACTTTATTGTTGCAAGTTTTACATGGCTGCTACGGGCTTCTAGTAAGAACCGTTCTTACCTACGCATCAAAACCACAATGATGTTTCGTCAAGTTTGTTGTTTTAACCTTCAACAAGAACCGGTCGTAGTCAAATTTGATTCAACTAAAGTTGGAGAAATAGACACCCGCCGAAGCCCTAGGCAAAGATGACAAAGTTCCAAAAAATTATGGAGTCAAATGATGTTGGAAGTATTTTTGTGGGAAGGGGGATGTCAATAGCTTCCAAACGAGCTAAAGAACGTCAAAATCAGAGTTCGGATGAATTAGTTATGGCCGAAACAAGAATCAGCCGAAGTCAGTTTTTACAAGTATCGGACGCCCGTAAATGGACGGATGTCCGGTCGCCGGACGTCCGGTCGGGTCGGAAATCCGCTAATTTCAGCTCTGGTTAGGGGTTCCGATCGTCCGGTAAGGACGTATGTCCGGTGGTTCCTGGGGCTCCGGACGTCTGGTAAAGTGACGGTCGTCCGGTGTATCAGGGTCAACGCGAGATGCGAGTTTTGGGACGCGATTTTGGCCGGAAATTGATGATTTGGGGGTCAAAATTGATGAGATTTTGTGGATGGAAAGTGGTGAAACTTGGGGAAATGCTAGATCCACTTGCAACCAAGCAAATCCACGGATGAAATCCAACAAAACTTCAGCACACCAACAAATCACAAAAAAATGGGGCTATTTTTGGTGGGGAATTTTCGAATTTGGGGAAGAACACAACAAAATCAAGCTAGAAAACAAAGAGGTGAGGCTCCGAAATCGTGATCAACATGGCTCATGATACCAAGATGATGTAGGGTGGAACCCTAGGTGGCCGATATTTCACGAAAGGAGTGAATACCGCGAAGAACACGAGGGGAAACACAAGAGAATCACTCAAACCAACAAGAACAATCACACATATGCTAGATCCAAGTACACACAGAGATCACACGATCCAAAGTCAACACGGGACGATACAAAGGGTAACCAGTTCTTCTCCGTGAGGAGGTCTTGATGGTCTTCTCCACGAGGAGGTCTTGAATCCAACGTGGATCTTCTCCGAAGAGGGGCCGCGGTCTCTCTCAAGGAGTAGATCCGTATGGATGAGCAAAGCTCTATCTCAAATGAGCTAAACCAATGCTAACCCTAACTAGGTGGAGGTGGAGGAGTATATATAGTCTAGGCCATGAAGGGGTAAGTGGGAGTGGGATACAAGGCCAAAGGCCCGCAGCTGCGCACAGGCAGGTACCGGTTGTCCGACGGGTACCAGACGTCCGGTGGCTCGCGAGGGTCCGGTCGTCCGGTACTTGTCGGACATCCGGTGTTTTGGCTCGGTTGAGGTGGCGCCAGATTTCCGGAGACGGTCGGACAACCGGTCGCTGGAGTGTGTCGGACGTCCGGTACTTGTCGGTCGTCCGGCCGTTGTAGCTTCCGTCGGCTGGCCCTTCTTGCTGGATGAGTGTCCAGGCGTCGGGCGTCCGGTGTTGTCTGGTCGTCCGGTGGCTGAAGCTTCCAAGCAGATCCTTCTCTTGCTCCTCGCGCTTGGTGTACTCATCGTCATTTCCATGGTCTCCTCTTGGTTCCTGGTCATGCACAACACATATGCTTGAGATAGTAACCATGTCTCCCATGTGGAAAGTGACGGTCCGGAGAGGAGCGAGTTCACCTTTCGTCCAATGGCGTGTAGTCCAGGTCTCATCGTATGTCCTTTTGGGGCATGGGGAGTAGCCGTAGTGTACATGGGGATGATCGTAGGATGCTCCGCATCATCTCCTCCCCCCCCCCCTTGGGAAAGATCCGACGTTGAATCGTGATCCTCATCGTCATGGAAGCGGTTGTCGAGGACTGACTTGTAGTTGGACGGAGTTGAAGGCATTGCGCAATCCAAGTACTCCAAGGTGTCTCCGGAGTGATAGACATGCAAAAAGAGCAAACACAAGCGACACCCGAAATACAATGGTTAGCGCACACAAAGTGTCCATCAAGTAAGTATGGGTCTGTTCGGCAATATTGTTCGTGACAAAGCGCATGAAGCTTATCAAGATGATATAGAATGATATGCAAAGCGTTCATGGGAGCAAAAGCATTCATTGTGCACACAAATGTATTTTGAATACGATCAATGCAACCACGGTGCAAAATGATGTCATAGTGAGATGGGTTATCAATAGCATGAATATGGCAATGGATGCTCAATATTAATAAGTTATCATGCAATTGATGGTGGGCATTATGATCATGATGTATGAATATATCATCAAGAAATATCACAACAAATTTGCTAAGAAAGTGCACAAGCTCATATATCATGGATGACATGGGAATACAAGATGCAACAGGGCAATCATAATGTGAGTCAATCCATGCATAAGATGCAAATTTGTCATGTGTATGATATGTCCATCGAGCATGACATGTGTGAGCACAATCAAAAAATATGGAGGTGTTGGTGTACCAATGCTCGATGTCGTGGCATGAGTGGAGGTTTGAAGTGCATCCAATAAGTCCGAGCGCTCCTCAATGTGAAGCTCCATAGAGCCAATCTCCAATGTCGCTCCTCCTTTCGCGAGATGTATCATGTAGACAACAAGAAGGAGACAACAATGAAAGAGTGACCCATCCAATATGCGTATTTAAGGATGGCTCAAAGGGAAGGAGGTCACCTTTAGGAGATTCTTGCAAATGTTGGTGTTGCACATCGTGTATGCCTTCGCATGACCAAGTTGTCGCATAATGGCACCGCCTTGTGAATCCTCCAAAATGAAAGAACATGACAAACACTTGGAAAAAACAAATGAGGTTAGCGGAAGTGCAAAACCTATCATCCGTGTGGTAGGATACCCAACAAGTGTATGCATCATGCTCATCATAAGAAAGGACAAGGGGGCATTTCATAGTATGGAGGCATATGACACGAGAACAACCAAATACAATAGGCTCAAGTAAACAAGCATGCTTCACAAGTAATATGTCCAAGTCTCCAAGATCAATAAGCATAGATGCAACAATTGGAGGCAAGTGACAGTAAACAAGATATATCATGTGAGAGGCATGGACATATATGTCATCAACCCAAGAAAGCGAGTAAGAATGGAACATGGGCGATGCGACAAAGCAAGCAATTATAGTGATCAAGTCAAGCAAGCTAGTAGTGCAAAGATGCAACATACTAGAAGGAATCATGTTAAGAATGTCATGTGTGAAAATGGTGGGCATGCATAATGCACATGACATATCACAAGTATGGAAGCAAGATATGAGAAATGTATCATCATAGTATTGGCAAGAAGTCCTATGTAAATAGCAATGGAACATCATGACTCTCCCAACACAAGAATCAACAATAGCATGAGGCACATGATAAACATGGCAATAGCAACAAGGATCTCCACCGAGCATGCAAATACACATAGGAGTATAATGATGAATCATGGGTAAGTGCAAGCAAGGGTCACAATTGCATGGCAAAGACATAGAAATAGGCATAACATGCAAAGTGAACATGGTGGAATGGGCATAATGTGACAAGTGGTAAATAGCCCATAGCCATGTGAGAGCCAAGTGGAATAGATGCGCGTTGCGCGAAGAGAATGGTGGGAAGGACAATACACGGGATCCCAAATCGCCGTTGCTCTCAAGAGCTTGTTTCGTCAAATCTTGGGATTGAGAGGTTGACGAGTATACGTGAGTACCTATACAAAACAAAGACAAAGGGAAAATTGTGTATGCGTGGTATATGTACACATCATCCATTATGATGCGCATGTGCATGTGTTGGTTAGCACAAAATAGCCAATGCTCAAATAAATTAGATTGCGTGATATAGAAACATGTCATC
The DNA here is from genome assembly GCF_018294505.1 of Triticum aestivum. Taxonomy (NCBI): domain Eukaryota; kingdom Viridiplantae; phylum Streptophyta; class Magnoliopsida; order Poales; family Poaceae; genus Triticum; species Triticum aestivum. Next base: position 352,630,879 of record NC_057800.1, on the reverse strand, counting down.
CATCATGAGAGGTTTTTTATTATGTATAGCATAATGGAGACTCAAATTATGTAATGCATCACGAGAAATATCTAGAGCATTGTTATTCATGGAATGCATATGGTGCAAGCAATTATTGGAATCATGCAAAGTATGGAATGCATCAAAATCTCCTAATATGTATGAGGAAACTATGGGGGTCTCCTCATGAGCATTAATGGAAACATCACACGGAGAATATTCACAACATACAAAACAAAGCATATTTAAAACAATGTGATCATGGCATGGCATAGTAGATGAATTGCGCAAATCATGTAAAGGGAGCATAGCAATATCATCGCATGAAAAACAAAAGCCAATGACCATCATCTTTTCATCTATGCCATAAGTGCAAATGGGATTTATTTTAATGGGGCATGCATAGTTACTATGTTGAGATTGAAATGATCCAATATGGGAGATCTCACTCATAGCATATGACAAGTTTAAAGGGTTGTCAAACATGATGTGACCAAAAGAATTTTCACATGATATCCTATGGAGCATAGCATCACAACTAGGCAATTCAACATGCTCATCATCATATTCATCATAAATGGGTGGCATATCAAAGCATGTAGAAGGCATAGTATGTGGTGAATCCATAAGGTGATCATCATCATGCAAGCAATCATTTGCAGGATAGTCTACTAGTGGGACAAGAGAAGCACCATCACCTATGTTACCTTTAGAGCATCGCTCATGTGTTGTAGGTGAGGTTGCAACGTGATGGTACCATGTGGGGGGTGCATCTTCTTCCACCATGGCCATTGTTGTCTCCATTGGAGGTATGGACTCGTCGAGGATAGGCATGTTGTCATGTAGGAGACCTAGCACCAATTAAGAAAACACACTCGGAGTAGAGGTTAGGTCGTTAGAAATCACAGTGGCCTCACTCCCTCCCTCTTGGATGCTCCCACTCATATGGTTGGTGGAGTCACTCAAATGGCTCTCAACCTCACATAGGATGTGCGGCATGCTCTCAAATGTGGGGCTAGTGGTGGTCACTGCTACCTCTTGAGCGCTGTGTTGGTTTGTCCCTTGAAGAGGAAAGGGTGATGCAGTAAAGCAGCGTAAGTATTTCCCTCAGTTTTTGAGAACCAAGGTATCAATCCAGTAGGAGACCATGCGCGAGTCAGCTCGTACCTACACAAACAAATAAGAACCTCACAACCAACGCGATAAAGGGGTTGTCAATCCCTTCACGGGCACTTGCAAGAGTGAGATCTGATAGAGATGATAATGATAAGATAAATATTTTGGTATTTTTATGATATAGATTGAAAGTAAAGATTGCAAAATAAAAAAAGATTGGAAAATAGACCCGGGGGCTATAGGTTTCACTAGTGGCTTCTCTCAAGATAGCATAAGTATTACGGTGGGTGAACAAATTACTGTCGAGCAATTAATAGAAAAGCGAATAATTATGAGAATATCTAGGCATGATCATGTATATAGGCATCACGTCCGCGACAAGTAGACCGAAACAATTCTGCATCTACTATTATTACTCCACACATCGACCGCTATCCAGCATGCATCTAGAGTATTAAGTTCATAAGAACAGAGTAACGCCTTAAGCAAGATGACATGATGTAGAGGGATAAACTCATGCAATATGATGTAAACCCCATCTTGTTATCCTTGATGGCAACAATACAATACGTGTCGTTTCCCTTTCTGTCGCTGGGATCGAGCACCGCAAGATTGAACCCAAAGCTAAGCACTTCTCCCATTGCAAGAAAGATCAATCTAGTAGGCTAAACCAAACTGATAATTTGAAGAGACTTGCAAAGATAAACCAATCATACATAAAAGAATTCAGAGGAGATTCAAATATTGTTCATAGATAAACTTGATCATAAACCCACAATTCATCAGATCTCGACAAACACACCGCAAAAGAAGGTTACATCGAATAGATATCTAAGACAATCGAGGAGAACTTTGTATTGAGATCCAAAGAGAGAGAAGAAGCCATCTAGCTACTAACTATGGACCCGAAGGTCTGAACTAAACTACTCGCACATCATCGGAGGGGCCATGGAGTTGATGTAGAGGCCCTCCGTGATCAATGCCCCCTCCGGCGGAGCTCCAAAGAAGGCCCCAAGATGGGATCTCTTGGGTATAGAAGGTTACGGCGGTGGAAATAGGGTTTCGTGGTGCTCTTGGATGTTTCCAGGGTACGTGGATATATATAGGAGGAAGAAGTAGGTCGGTGGAGCAACGAGGGGCCCACGAGGGTGGAGGGCGCGCCTAGGGGGGTAGGCGCGCCCCCTGCCTCGTGGCCTCCTCGATTGTTTCTTGACGTCCACTCCAAGTCCTCTGGATCACGTTTGTTCCAAAAATAACGTTCGCAAGGTTTTCATTCCGTTTGGACTCCGTTTCATATTCCTTTTCTATGAAACACTGAAATAGGCAAAAAAAAACAGCAATTTGGGCTGGGCCTCCAGTTAATAGGTTAGTCCCAAAAATAATATAAAAGTGTAAAATAAAGCCCATTATCATCCAAAACAGATAATATAATAGCATGGAACAATCACAAATTATAGATATGTTGGAGACGTATCAAGCATCCCCAAGCTTAATTCCTGCTCGTCCTCGAGTAGGTAAATGATAAAAACAGAATTTTTGATGTGGAGTGCTTTCTAGAATATTCTTTAATGTAATTTTCTCTATTGTGGCATGAATGTTCAGATCCGAAAGATTCAAGATAAAAGTTTATTGTTGACATAAAAATAGTAATACTCTAAGTATGCTAATCAAGCAATTATGTCTTATCAAAATACCATAGCCAAAGAAAATGTATCCCTACAAAGTCATATAGTTTGGCCATGCTTCATTTTCGTCACACAAAATGCTCTCATCATGCACAACCCCGATGACAAGCCAGACAATTGTTTCATACTTAGAATTTTCAAACTCTTTCAACCTTTACGCAATATATGAGCGCAAGCCATGGACATAACACTATGGGTGGAATAGAATATGATGATTAAGGTTGCGTGAGAAGACAAAAGGGACAAAGTCTCACATTGACGCGGCTAATCAATGGGCTATGGAGATGCCCACCAATTGATGTCAATGCAAGGAGTAGGGATTGCCATGCAACGGATGCACTAGAGTTAGAAATACATGAAAGCTCATCGAAGAAACTAAGTGGGTGTGCATCCAACTCGCTTGCTCACGAAGACCTAGGGCATTTGAGGAAGCCCATCATTGGAATATACAAGCCAAGTTCTATAATGAAGAATTCCCACTAGTATATGAAAGTGACAAAATAGGAGACTCTCTATCATGAAGATCATGGTGCTACTTTGAAGCACAAGTGTGGAAGAAGGATAGTAACATTGTCCCTTCTCTCTTTTTCTCTCATTTTTTTATTTGGGCCTTCTTTCTTTTTTTGGCCTCTTTTTGTTTCGTCCGGAGTCTCATCCCGACTTGTGGGGGAATCATAGTCTCCATCATCCTTTCCTCACTAAGACAATGATCTAATAATGATGATCATCACACTTCTTTTTACTTACAACTCAAGAATTACAACTCAATACTTAGAACAAAATATGACTCTATGTGAATGCCTCCGGCGGTGTATCGGGATTGCGATGAATCAAGAGTGACATGTATGAAAAATTATGAAAGGTGGCTTTGCCACAAATACGATGTTAGCTACATGATCATTCAAAGCAATATGACAATGATGATGCGTGTCATAATAAATGGAACGGTGGAAAGTTGCATGGCAACATATCTCGGAATGGCTATGGAAATTCCATAATAGGTAGGTATGGTGGTTGTTTTGAGGAAGATATAAGGAGGCTTATGTGTGATAGAGCGTATCATATCATGGGTTTGGATGCACCGGCGAAGTTTGCACCAACTCTCAAGGTGAGAAAGGGCAATGCACGGTACCGAAGAGGCTAGCAATGATGGAAGGGTGAGAGTGCGTATAATCCATGGACTCAACATTAGTCATAAAGAACTCACATACTTATTGCAAAAATCTACAAGTCATCAAAACCAAGCACTACGTGCATGCTCCTAGGGGGATAGATTGGTAGGAAAAGACCATCGCTCGTCCCCGACCGCCACTCATAAGGAAAGCAATCAAAGAACACCCCATGCTTCAAATTTGTCACATGGCGTTTACCATACGTGCATGCTACGAGACTTGCCAACTTCAATACAAGTATTCATCAATTTCACAATTACTCAACTAGCACACCTCTAATATTACCACCTTTATATCTCAAAACCATCTATCAAGCATCCAACTTCTCTTAGCATTTAAAATTTATAGCCAAAGTGAATTACCATGTTGTTCTAAAGGACTCTCAAAATGATATAAGTGAAGCATGAGAGATCAATTATTTCTATAAAATAGAACCACCGCCGTGCTCTAAAAGATATAAGCGAAGCACTAGAGCAAAAATTATCCAACTCAAAAGATATAAATGAAGCACATAGAGTATTCTAATGAATTCCAATTCATGTGTGTGTCTCCCAAAAGGTGTGTACAGCAAGGATGATTGTGTTAAACTAAAAAGCAAAGACTCAAATCATACAAGACGCTCCAAGCAAAACATATATCACGTGGCGAATAAAAATATAGCTCCAAGTAAAGTTACCGATGGACGAAGACGAAGGAGGGGATGCCTTCCGGGGCATCCCCAAGCTTAGGATTTTGTTTGTCCTTGGATTTTACCTTGGGGTGCCATGGGATCCCCAAGCTTAGTCTCTTGCCATTCCTTGTTCCATAATCCATCAAATCCTTATCCAAAACTTGAAAACTTCACAACACAAAACTTAAAAGAAAATCTTTGTGAGCTCCGTTAGTAAAAGAAACCAAACCACCACTTCAAGGTACTGTAGTGAACTCATTCTTTATTTATATTGGTGTTAAACCTAATGTATTCCAACTTTTCTATGGTTCATAAACTCTATTACTAGCCATAGATTCATCAAAATAAGCAAACAACACACAAAAAACAGAATCTGTCAAAAACAGAACAGTCTGTAGTAATCTGTAGGTTTCGAATACTTCTGGAACCCCAAAAATTCTAAAATAACTTTCTGGACATGAGGAATTTATCTATTAATCATCTGCAAAAAAATTAACTAAATATCACTCTCTAGTAAAAAAAATGGCAGCAATTCTCGTGAGCTCTAAAGTTTCTGTATTTTACAGCAAGATCAAAAAGACTTTCCCTAAGTCTTCCCAACGGTTCTACTTGGCACAAACACTAATTAAACACAAAAAACACAACCAAAACAGAGGCTAGATAAATTATTTATTACTAAACAGGAGCAAAAAGCAAGGAATAAAAATAAAATTGGGTTGCCTCCCAACAAGCGCTATCGTTTAACGCCCCTAGCTATGCATAAAAGCGAAGATATATCTAGGTATTGTCATCTTTGGTATTTATCTTTTTAATGGAGTTATGCTTGAATCCCGGAGGTTCCTTACATTTCCCTTCATACTCGGAGATTTTTAGATCTAGAGCATCCAACCGCTTATTGCAAAGTGTAATCAATGTATTCATGTGGTGAAGGTTCCCTCCAACATTTTTAAGGGGTTCAATAGACTTTTGCAATTCGCATAATTTCTCTAAGATTCGGGTTCCCTCGGGAGATGGTCCCTTTTGTGGGGGAAGTATTCCTACTATCCCTTCTATAATTTCATAAGCAACATTGGGATCAATATCAATAAAATTCCCTTTGGCGGCAAAACCAAGGAGTTGCCTATGGGGTATGGTGATCCCAATATAAAAATTACGAAGTAAAATCTTAGAGTATCCCTCTAAGTGCAATCATGATAAGATTTTATCATCCTATACCAAGCATCTTTTAAGTTTTCTCCTTGTCTTTGTTTGAAGTGGAGAACTTCAAAATTGGGAGACAGAGGAGTAGATAAAGGACTAGCCATAACGACGAAGCAAGCGAGAAAAAAGGCGAACGGAAAGAGAGGGCGAAAGGAAAAGAGGGCGAATAAAACGGCAAGGGTGAAGTGGGGGAGAGGAAAATGAGAGGCAAATGGAAAATAATGTAATGTGAAGGACAAGAGTTGTGATAGGTACTTGGTATGTCTTGACTTGACATAGATCTCTCCGGCAACGGCGCCAGAAATCCTTCTTCCTACCTCTTGAGCATTGCGTTGGTTTTCCCTTGAAGAGGAAAGGGTGATGCAGTTAAGCAGCGTAAGTATTTCCCTTAGTTTTTGAGAACCAAGGTATCAATCCAGTAGGAGACCACGCGCGAGTCGCCTCATACCTACACAAACAAATAAGAACCTCGCAACCAACGCGATAAAGGGGTTGTCAATCCCTTCACGGCCACTTGCAAGAGTGAGATCTGATAGAGATGATAATGATAAGATAAATATTTTTGGTATTTTTATGATATAGATTGAAAGTAAAGATTGCAAAATAAAATAGATTGGAAACTTGTATGATGGAAAATAGACCCGGGGCCATAGGTTTCACTAGTGACTTCTCTCTCAAGATAGCATAAGTATTACAGTGGGTGAACAAATTACTATCGAGCAATTGATAGAAAAGCGAATAATTATGAGAATATCTAGGCATGATAATGTATATAGGCATCACGTCCGCGACAAGTAGACCGAAACGATTCTGCATCTACTACTATTACTCCACACATCGATCGCTATCCATCATGCATCTAGAGTATTAAGTTCATAAGAACAGAGTAACGCCTTAAGCAAGATGACATGATGTAGAGGGATAAACTCATGCAATATGATGTAAACCCGATCTTGTTATCCTCGATGGCAACAGTACAATATGTGTCGTTTCCCTTTCTGTCACTAGGATCGAGCACCGCAAGAATTGAACCCAAAGCTAAGCACTTCTCCCATTGCACGAAAGATCAATCTAATAGGCCAAACCAAACTAATAATTCGAAGAGACTTGCAAAGATAAACCAATCATACATAAAAGAATTCAGAGGAGATTCAAATATTGTTCATAGATAAACTTAATCATAAGCCCACAATTCATCTGATCTCGACAAACACACCGCAAAAGAAGGTTACATCGAATAGATCTCCAAGAGAATCGAGGAGAACTTTGTATTGAGATCCAAAGAGAGAGAACAATCCATCTAGCTACTAGCTATGGACCCGAAGGTCTGAAGTAAACTACTCACACATCATTGGAGGGGCCATGGAGTTGATGTAGAGGCCCTCCGTGATCAATGCCCCCTCCGGCGGAGCTCCGGAAAAGGCCCCAAGATGGAATCTCTTGGGTACAGAAGGTTGCGGCGGTGGAAATAGTGTTTCGTGGTGCTCCTGGATGTTTGCGGGGTACGTGGATATATATAGGAGGAAGAAGTAGGTCGGTGGAGCAACGAGGGGCCCACGAGGGTGGAGGGCGCGCCCCCTGCCTCGTGGTCTCCTCGATTGTTTCTTGACGTCCACTCCTAGTCCTCTGGATCATGTTTGTTCCAAAAATCACGTTCCCAAAGGTTTCATTTTGTTTGGACTCCGTTTGATATTCCTTTTCTACGAAACACTGAAATAGGCAAAAAAACGACAATTTGGGTTGGGCCTCCGGTTAATAGGTTAGTCCCAAAAATAATATAAAATTGTAAAATAAAGCCCATTATCATCCAAAACAGATAATATAATAGCATGGAACAATCAAAAATTATAGACACGTTGGAGACGTATCAGTCACACCCATCCTCTCATAGGAAATGCTCTCAATGTCACGTATGGTGGGGTCACTCATCTCACTCATAGGGTGGTGGCTCTCCTCACATGGCAATTGGGGCATCTCATGATATATGGGTGTCGGAGAGATGTAGGTGCAAATGTCTCCATGCTCAACTTCCTCATCCATAACGCCTCCAAAGATGAATGTCATAGGATGTGGCAAAACATCACTCTCCTCCGAGACCAAAGATAATGTCTCATGTGCGGTCTTGTAGCTTGACTCGGAGTATGAGTCCAATATGGGCGCCGTCCTGATGTTGTTGGAGAGGTTCATGCTCATCACGGTAGTCAAAGGGGATGGCCCTAGCTCGACCTTCTTGTCGCCGTCTTGTTGTTGGAGGCCCATATCATGTGGCACCTCGTAGCTCATCTTCATGACCGAAGGGAATTTCCCATGCTCGGCCATCTTTCTTGAGGGGCTTCCGAAGATGGAAGTGTCGCCCTCGCTTGTAGGTGGTCGCCTCATTGATGAAGCCGTTGTAGGCGTACTCGTGGGAAGTAAGCGAAGATGTCGTACGTCCAAAGGCGAAGATGCCTTGGTAGCACTTGGCGAAGATGCCGAAGTGGTGGTGGTAGCTGTAGCGTGCTCTTGGTGGTGCTTGTCTCGTGGTCTTCTCTTGTGCTCTTGAGGCTTGGCCTTGGCGTGAAGCAGAGCTTGTTGGCACTTGTAAGTTTGCGCTTGGCAAGCATCTTCATGATGATGGTGTCGTTGTCGTGCTTGAGCTCGTAGTAGATGTCGTTCGTCGTCGTCGTGCACATGTTGCTTGGAGGTGACTTGCCCTTCATGACGATGTGGATCACGAACATGATGGTGGTCACCATGTAGATGTGGACGTGGACGAATTGAGCTTGCATCGCTTGGTCGCTCCGAAGATGATCGATTTGCTCGCCGTCACATTGATGATGATGAAGGGGAAGAACGGTTGATCAACAAGGTCCGAATCTCCTCCATCCTTGCATCTTCCTCCTCCTTTTGTGCAGAAAGCTTGTTGTCGATGTAGTCCCTTTTCCTTGCTTCAGAGTGACGAATGTCGATGGCGAGGTTGTCGATGCGCTCTCGCAATCTTGATTGTGCGCCTTGCATTTGTCGTTGTAGATCGAAGATGGACGCTTTGGTGATGTAGTTGTTCACGCCGTCGTTGTTGTCAAAGACCGGAGAGGAAATGCCCTGCCTATCCATCACAAGACTCGAGCAAATATGAGTGGGAGAAAGAGAAGAACTATACCGAATGTACCTTGACCGATGTTGAAGATGGATCAATGATCACTCAATGATGTAACAAGGAAATAGCACAATTGGTACCGATCTCGTCGATTTCTCACACCTACACAAGTAAGGCTTATGGTGGAGCTCGGTGAGGATAGTGGCACAAAAAAATTAATGCAAAATGTTAGCAAGAGTCAATAATGTTGAAAGAGATTCACAAATTTGCAAGTGAAACAAGTAGACAAATAGCAATATGTGGTACACAAAAAAACACACGGATAGATAAATGGGTTCGTGCAACCAAGGAATGAGCACAAGATGTGGAATCCACAGAAAATGCTCGTGTTGCACAACTCAAGAGAGACGCTAGCACGATTGCTCAATAGGCGTATACGACACTTGTGCACAAACTATAAGATGCAAAATGTATGAGCTTTCTATCCCAAGTATGCTATATATGTATGATGTTCCGATGTTTCTCACACGATGATCCAAGATGATCGGATATGACAACCTTATATGCAATGTGGTATGATGCTATGGCACTTGCTTACAAGCTTTTTGCTCTTTCTATTTTGATTAGAAACTTATTCTTTTTTTGTGTATGGCCATTTTTGCACAATGCACAAACCAAGATAGCTTTATGTATATGCGGGAACAAACTTGAGGCACACGAGATGATATGATACCAATATGATATGGTATGTATGCAATGGATGGTGTAGATCACTAATGTGCATAAGTAACGTTGCCGGCAATACTCAAATGGCTAGTCTCGATAGGAAAGTGACACAAAATAGGCTAGGGGTTATCAATGCAATGGTAAGGGAATATAAAATGCAGGGATACCACGATACCAAGATGATACCGATATGGAGGTTACCGTCGAAGGTTTCTCGTTTGTAAGCCACGGACGGATGATGGTGAAGTGGTCAAAGTCGAAGATGACCTCGTGGCGGTGTTATTGATGTAGATACCAAGATGATGGAGATTTGTCCCTAAGTAGCCGAAACACCTTAGGAAACGGAAAAAACCGCGAACTCAAAATCTCAAATGACAAATGTCAAATGTTGGTAGAGGAAAGCGGTGGTGGTTTTGCGGAAGCTCAATAGGATTGCAAAAATGCAATGATGGGTTATGCGAGTAGGCAATGCGGAAGTGGAAGGTTATGGGGTTATGTGAGTCGGAGTTGAAGTTCACCATCCCTAAGTAGCCGAAACACCTTAGGAGACACAACTCACAACACAAACAAAATTAGGTTAAGTTGGGGTGGCGGAAGTGTATGGTGGGCAAGCCTATGCGGAAGTGGTGCTGGTGGTTGATGAAGAAGCAGTCGTCCCTAAGTAGCTGAAACACCTTAGGAGATTCAAATCACTACTCAAGCAACCACTAATGCTATATGGATCACAATGGGTTAGGTTGCAGAAGTCGGTGGTGGTGTAGCGGATGATGTGGTGGAAGCCCTAGGCAAAGATGGCAAAGTTCCAAACATTTGATGGAGTCAAATGATGTTGGAAGTATTTTTGTGGGAAGGGGGGTGTCAATAGCTTCCAAACAAGCTAAAGAACGTCAAAATCGGAGTTCGGATGAATTAGTTAGGGCCGAAACAAGAATCAGCTGAAGTCAGTTTTTACAGGTATCGCACGTCCGTAAATGGACGGATGTCTGGTCGCCGGACGTCCGGTCGGGTCAGAAATCCGCTAATTTTTGGTGGATCAAATCCATGGGTCCGGTCGGGGAAATGCTAGATCCACTTGAAACCAAGCAAATCCATGGATCAAATCCAACAAAATTTTATCACACCAACAAATCACAAAAAAATTGGGGCTATTTTTGGTGGGGAATTTTCGAATTTGGGGAAAAACACAATACAATCAAGCTAGAAAACAAAGAGGGGAGGCTTCGAAATATTAATCAACATGGCTCATGATACCAAGATGATGTAGGGTGAAACCCTAGATGGTCGATCTTTCATGAAAGGAGCGAATCCCGTGAAGAACATAAAGAACACGAGGGGAAACACAAGAGAGTCACTCAAACCAACATGAACGATCACACATATGCTAGATCCAAGTACACATAAAGATCACACGATCCAAAGTCAACACGGCACGATACAAAGGGTGACCGGTTCTTCTCCATGAGGAGGTCTTGATGGTCTTCTCCGCGAGGAGGTCTTGAATCCAACGTGGATCTTCTCCGAAGAGGGGCCGCGGTCTCTCTCAAGGAGTAGATCTGTGTGGATGAGCAAAGCTCTATCTCAAATGAGCTAAACCAATGCTAACCCTAACTAGGTGGAGGTGGAGGAGCATATATAGTCTAGGCCGCGAAGGGGTAAGTGGAAGAGGGATACAAGGCCAAAGGCCCGCAGTTGCGCATAGGCAGGTACCGGGCGTCGGACGCGTACCAGACGTCCGGTGGCTCGCGAGGGTCCGGTCGTCCGGTACTTGTCGGACGTCCAACGTTTTGGCTCGGTTAAGGTGGCGCCGGATTTCCGGAGACGGTCGGACGTCCGATCGCTGGAGCGAGTTCACCCTGCGTCCAATGGCGTGTAGTCGAGGTCTCATCGTATGTCCTCTTAAGGCATGGGGAGTAGCCGTAGTCTACATGGGGATGATCGTAGGATGCTCCACATCAGGGGGGCACTGCACACGGCTAAGAAATAATTGATGTGCTTAGAGGTGCCCCCCACCCCGTATATAAAGGAGGGAGAGGGAGGAGGCTGGCCTAGGCGTGCCCCCAAGGGGGGAGGAGTCCTACTAGGACTCCAAGTCCAATTCGGACCCCCTTCCTTTTACCGGAGGAGGAAAGGGGGAAGGAGAGGGAGAAGGAGAAGGAAAGGGGGGCCACGCCCCCTCCCCTTGTCCAATTCGGACTCCCCATGGGGGGTGCCACCTCCTTGTGGGCTGCCCTGCCTCTCCCCTATGGCCCATTACTTCCTCCGGGGGGTTCCGGTAACCCCCGATACTCCGATAAATTCCCAAAACGCTTCGGAATCATTCCGGTGTCCGAATACTATCATCCAATATATCAATATTTACCTCTCAACCATTTCGAGACTCCTCATGATGTCCGTGATCTCATCCGGGACTCCGAACAATCTTCGGTCACCAAAACACATAACTCATAATACAAATCGTCATCGAACGTTAAGCGTGCGGACCCTACGGGTTCAGGAACTATGTAGACATGACTGAGACACATCTCTAGTCAATAACCAACAGCGGAACCTGGATGCTCATATTGGTTCCTACATATTCTACGAAGATCTTTATCGGTCAAACCACAATGACAACATACGTCATTCCCTTTGTCATCGGTATGTTACTTGCCCGAGATTCGATCATCGATATCTTCATACCTAGTTCAATCTCGTTACCATCAAGTCTCTTTACTCGTTCCATAATGCATCATCCCGCAACTAACTCATTAGTGACATTGCTTACAAGGCTTATCATGATGTGCATTACCGAGAGGGCCGAGAGATACCTCTCTGATACTTGGAGTGACAAATCCTAATCTCGATATATGCCAACCCAACAAACACATTCGGAGATACCTATAGAGCATATTTATAATCACCCAGTTACGTTGTGACGTTTGATAGCTGCTACCTCTTGAGCATGCGTTGGTTTTCCCTTGAAGAGGAAAGGGTGATGCAACAAACTAGCGTAAGTATTTCCCTCAGTTTTTGAGAACCAAGGTAACAATCCAGTAGGAGACTACACGCAAGTCGCCTAGTACCTGCACAAACAAACAAGAACCTCGCAACCAACGTGATAAAGGGGTTGTCAATCCCTTCACGGCCACTTGCAAAAGTGAGATCTGATAAAGATAATAAGATAAATATTTTGGTATTTTTGTTGTATAGATTAGAAAGTAAAGGCTGCAAAGTAAACGACGACATAAATAGCTAGTTGATGAGAGACTAATATGATGTAAAATAGACCCGGGGGCCATAGGTTTCACTAGTGGCTTCTCTCAAGATAGCAAATATTATGGTGGGTGAACAAATTATTGTCGAGCAATTGATAGAAAAGCGCATAGTTATGAGAATATCTAGGCATGATCATAAATATAGGCATCACGTATGTGACAAGTAGACCGAAATGATTCTGCATATACTACCATTACTCCACACATCGACCGCTATCCAGCATGCATCTAGAGTATTAAGTTCATAAGAACAGAGTAACACATTAGGCAAGATGACATTATGTAGAGGGATAAACTCAAGCAATATGATATAAACCCCATCTTTTTACCCTTGATGGCAACAATACAATACGTGCCTTGCTGCCCCTGCTGTCACTGGGAAAGGACACCGCAAGATTGAACCCAAAGCTAAGCACTTCTCCCATTGCAAGAAAGATCAATCTAGTAGGCCAAACCAAACTGATAAGTCAAAGAGACTTGCAAAGATATTAAATCATGCACATAAGAATTCAGAGAAGAATCAAATATTGTTCATAGATAATCTTGATCATAAATTCGCAATTCATCGGATCTCGACAAACACACCACAAAAAGAATTACATCGAATAGATCTCCAAGAAGACCGAGGAGAACTTTGTATTGAGATCCAAAGAGAGAGAAGAAGCCATCTAGCTAATAACTATGGACCCGAAGGTCAGTGGTAAACTACTCACACATCATCGGAGAGGCTATGGCGTTGATGTAGAAGACCTCTATGATCGAATCCCCCTTCAGCGGAGCGCCGGAAAAGTCCCCAAGATGGGATCTCATGGGTACAGAAGGTTTCGGCGGTGGAAAAGGTGTTTCGTGGCTCTCCCCGATGGTTTCAGGGTATAAGAGTATATATATAGGCGAAAGAAGTAGGTCGGTGGAGCTGCGAGGGGCCCATGAGGGTGGGGGCGCGCCCACCTGCCTCGTGGCTTCCTAGCTGCTTCCTTGACGTCCACTCCAAGTTTCCTGGATTGCATCTGTTCCAAAAAAGATCCTCACGAAGGTTTCATTCCGTTTGATATTCCTTTTCTACGAAACACTGAAATAGGCAAAAAACAGCAATTTGCACTGGGCCTTCAGTTAATAGGTTAGTCCCAAAAATAATATAAAAGTGCATAGTAAAGCCCATTAAACATCCAAAACAGATAATATAATAGCATGGAACAATAAAAAATTATAGATATGTTGGAGACGTATCAAGCACCCCCAAGCTTAATTCATGCTCGTCCTCGAGTAGGTAAATGATAAAAACAGATTTTTTGATGCGGAATACTACCTAACATAATTTTCAATGTAATTTTCTTTATTGTGGCATGAATGTTCAGATCCGAAAGATTCAAGACAAAAGTTTAATATTGACATAAAAATAATAATACTTCAAGCATACTAACTAAGCAATTATGTCTTCTCAAAATAACATGGCCAAAGAAAGCTTATCCCTACAAAATCATATAGTTTGGCTATGCTTCATTTTCGTCACACAAAAATGCTCTCATCATGCACAACCCCGATGACAAGCCAAGCAATTGTTTCATACTTTAGTAATCTCAAACTTTTTTCAACTTTCACGCAATACATGAGCGTGAGCCATGGACATAGCACTATGGGTGTAATAGAATATAATGATGGGGGTTGTGTGGAGAAGACAAAAAAATAGAAAGTCTCACATTGACGCAGTTAATCAACGGGCTATGGAGGTGCCCATCAATTGATGTCAATGCGAGGAGTAGGGATTGCCATGCAACAGATGCAATAGAGCTATAAATGTATGAAAGCTCAACAAAAGAAACTAAGTGGGTGTGCACCCAACTTGCTTGCTCACGAAGACCTAGGGCATTTGAGGAAGCCCATTGTTGGAATATACAAGCCGAGTTCTATAATGAAAAATCCCCACTAGTATATGAAAGTGACAATATAAGAGACTCTCTATCATGAAGATCATGGTGCTACTTTGAAGCACAAGTGTGGAAAAAGGATAGTAGCATTGTCCCTTTTATTTTCTTTTTTTATTAGGCCTTTCTTTTTTTCATTTGGCCTCCCCCTTTTCTTTCCTTTTTCTTTTTGGGACAATGCTCTATTAATGATGACCATCACACTTCTATTTATTTACAACTCAAAGATTACAACTCGATACTAGAACAAAGTATGACTCTATATGAATGCCTCCGGCGGTGTATTGGGATGGGCAATGAATCAAGAGTAACATGTATGAAATTATGCATGGTGGCTTTGCCACAAATACGATGGCAACTACATGATCATGCAAGGCAATATGACAATGATGAAGTGTGTCATAATAAACATAACAGTGGAAAGTTGCATGGAAAAATATCTCAGAATGGCTATGGAAATGCCATAATAGGTAGGTATGGTGGCTATTTTGAGGAAGATATAAGGAGGTTTATGTTTGATAGAGCATATCATATCACGGGGGTTGGATGCACCGGTGAAGTTTGCACCAATTCTCAAGGTGAGAAAGGGCAATGCACGGTACCGAAGAGGCTAGCAATGATGGGAAGGTGAGAGTGCTTATAATCCATGGACTCAACATTAGTCATAAAGAACTCACATACTTATTGCAAAAATCTACAAGTCATCAAAAACCAAGCATTACGCGCATGCTCCTAGGGAGATAGATTGATAGGAAAAGACCATCGCTCGTCCCCGACCACCACTCATAAGAAGGACAATCAAAGAAACACCTCATGCTTCAAATTTGTCACACAACGTTTACCATACGTGCATGCTACGGGACTTGCAAACTCTAACACAAGTATTTCTCAAATTCACAACTACTCAACTAGCATGACTCTAATATTATCACCTTCATATCTCAAAACAATCATCAAGTATCAAGCTTATCATAGTATTCAGTGTACTCTATATGAAAGTTTTTATTATACCCATCTTGGATGCCTATCATATTAAGACTAATTTTATAGCTAAAGCAAATTACCATGTTGTTCTAAAGGACTCTCAAAATAATATAAGTGAAGCATGAGAGATCAATAATTTCTATAAAATGAAATCACCACCGTGCTCTAAAAGATATAAGTGAAGCACTAGAGCAAAATTATCTAGCTCAAAAAGATATAAGTGAAGCACAAAGAGTCTAATAAATTCCTATTCATGTGTGTCTCTCCAAAAGGTGTGTACAGCAAGGATGATTGTGGTAAACTAAAAGACTCAAATCATACAAGACGCTCCAAGCAAAACACATATCATGTGGTGAATAAAAATATAGCCTCAAGTAAAGTTATCGATGGACGAAGACGAAAGAGGGGATGCCTTCTGGGGCATCCCCAAGCTTAGGCTTTTGATTGTCCTTGCATTTTACCTTGGGGTGCCTTGGGCATCCCCAAGATTAGGCTCTTGCCACTCCTTATTCCAAAATCCATCAAATCTTTACCCAAAAACTTGAAAACTTCACAACACAAAACTCAACAAAAAATCTCATGAGCTCCGTTAGTATAAGAAAACAAATCACCACTTTAAGGTACTGTAATGAACTCATTCTTTATTTATATTGGTGTTAAACCTACTGCATCCCAACTTATTTATGGTTCATACCCCCCGATACTAGCCATAGATTCATCAAAATAAGCAAACAACACACGAAAAACAGAATATGCCAAAAACATAATAGTCTGTAGCAATCTGTATCAAATGTATACTTCTGTAACTCCAAAAATCCTACCAAATTAGGATGACCTAAATAATTTTTATATTGATCTACTGCAGTTGGAATTGGTATTTTATCGCTCCCTCGTAAAAATTAAAATTATTTTCGTGAGCGCATACTTTCTGTTTTTATCAGCAAGATCAAACAATAATCACCTAAGAAGATCCTAAAGGCTTTACATGGCACAAACACTAATTAAAACATAAAAAACACAATCATAACATAGGCTAGATAAATTATTTATTGCTAAACAAAAAACAAGAAACAAAAAAAATTGGGTTGCCTCCCAACAAGCGCTATCGTTTAACGCCCCTAGCTAGGCATAAAAGCAAAAATAGATCAAGGCATTACCGTAATGATAAGGCAAATCGCGAAAACTCATATCATACTCCCTACGTTCAGCAGAAAGTTTTCTTTGCGGCAGGCAAAAGTAATCAAAAGGGCTAAATTTAATGGGACAAAAGTCCCCAAGATCAAGCTCGGGAGGTATTGGTTCCTCCTTTGGCCCCTCATATTGCACAACCAATTCATCATTATAAGCATTATTTTGGCAAAAAGTCATGAGCCTATGTTCAAGAGAGAAACCTAGCTCGTTGTTTTGAATAGCAAAATTATCGTTAAGCTCAAAAATTCTATTAACTAGAACATCGGTAGGGACCTTCTTTCTAAGATTTTCACTATAAGCAATATGATCTAAAGATTGTAAACACATTATATCTTCCTGATTAAAAAGGATCGCCTCTATGGTTGCACGGCCAGCAACCACCCTATAATGAGCAAAAATTTCCTTGGCCTCTTTCATAATAAATCTGAACTCATGTGCCAAAAAGATAGTAGCTGCACGTTTAATAGAAGAATGCTCAATATTGGAAAATTCTAGAAAAATCCTTTGTATGCAAGGATGCATTTGCATAAATTGTCTTTCAAGTTCAACTACTAGCAAAGATATAGCATCCACAAGACTACTAGTTCTATGAAGAATAGACCCTCCCATAGTGGGCAGGGCACCGGCACAAGTAAAGAAATCTTGAATAACTCATTTTCCAATAATATTACCACTACCAATCCGAAACTTTTTAGTGTGTAAAGTAGTAGGTTCTTCATGAGGATCATCAAAAGCATCAAAGTTTCCCCATTTTTACTATTATCCTTTTCAACGATAACCTCCCCAGTTTCAGACATGATGGCAACAAATCACACAAAGAGTGAACACACGAGAAGCAAGCAAAAAGTGGCGAACGGAAAAAGGATGAATAAAACGGCAAAGGTGAAGTGGGGGAGGAAAACGAGAGGCAAATGGCAAATAATGTAATGCGAGGGAAAAGAGTTTGTGATGGGTACTTGGTGTGTCTTGACTTGGCGTAGATCTCCCCGGCAACGGCACCAGAAATCCTTCTTGCTACCTCTTGAGCATGCGTTGGTTTTCCCTTGAAGAGGAAAGGGTGATGCAACAAAGTAGCGTAAGTATTTCCCTCAGTTTTTGAGAACCAAGGTATCAATCCAGTAGGAGACTACACGCAAGTCGTCTAGTACCTGCACAAACAAACAAGAACCTCGCAACCAACACGATAAAGGGGTTGTCAATCCCTTCACAGCCACTTGCAAAAGTGAGATCTGATAAAGATAATAAGATAAATATTGTTGGTATTTTTGTTGTATAGATTGGAAAGTAAAGATTGCGAAGTAAATGGCGACAGAAATAGCTAGTTGACAAGAGACTAATATGATGTAAAATAGACCCGGGGGCCATAGGTTTCACTAGTGGCTTCTCTCAAGATAGCAAATATTACGGTGGGTGAACAAATTACTGTCGAGCAATTGATAGAAAAGCGCATAGTTATGAGAATATCTAGGCATGATCATAAACATAGGCATCACGTCCATGACAAGTAGACCGAAATGATTTTGCATCTACTACTATTACTCCACACACCAACCGCTATCCAGCATGCATCTAAAGTATTAAGTTCATAAGAACAGAGTAACGCATTAGGCAAGATGACATGATGTAGAGGGATAAACTCAAGCAATATGATATAAACCCCATCTTTTTACCCTCGATAGCAACAATACAATACATGCCTTGTTGCCCCTGCTGTCACTGGGAAAGGACACCGCAGGATTGAACCCAAAAGCTAAGCACTTATCCCATTGCAAGAAAGATCAATCTAGTAGGCCAAACCAAACTGATAATTCAAAGAGACTTGCAAAGATATTAAATCATGCATATAAGAATTCAGAGAAGAATCAAATATTGTTCATAGATAATCTTGATCATAAATCCACAATTCATCGGATCTCGACAAACACACCGCAAAAAGAATTACATAGAATAGATCTCCAAGAAGATCGAGGAGAACTTTGTGTTGAGATCCAAAGAGAGAGAAGAAGCCATCTAGCTAATAACTATGGACCCGAAGGTCTGTGGTAAACTACTCACACATCATCGGAGAGGCTATGGTGTTGATGTAGAAGCCCTTCGTGATTGAATCCCCATCCGGCAGAGCGCCGAAAAAGGCTCCAAGATGGGATCTCATGGGTACAGAATGTTGCGGCAGTGGAAAAGGTGTTTCGTGGCTCTCCCCGATGGTTTCAGGGTATAAGAGTATATATAGGCGAAAGAAGTAGGTCGGTGGAGCTGCGAGGGGCCCACGAGGGTGGGGGCGCGCCTGGCCCCCTGGGCGCGCCCTCCTGCCTTGTGGCTTCCTCACTGCTTCCTTGATGTTCACTCCAAGTCTCCTGGATTGCATCTGTTCCAAAAATGATCCTCGCGAAGATTTCGTTCCGTTTGGATTTTGTTTGATATTCCTTTTCTGCGAAACACTGAAATAGGCAAAAAAACAGCAATTTGTACTGGGCCTTCGGTTAATAGGTTAGTCCCAAAAATAATATAAAAGTGCATAGTAAATCCCATTAAACATCCAAAACAGATAATATAATAGCACGAAACAATCAAAAATTATAGATACGTTGGAGACGTATCAATAACACACAAGGTATTCCTCCGATATTCGCGGGTTGCATAATCTCATAGTCAAAGGAATATGTATAAGTCATGAAGAAAGCAATAGCAATAAAACTTAACGATCATTATGCTAAGTTAACGAATGGGTCTTGTCCATCAGATCATTCTCCTAATGATGTGATCCCATTCATTAAATGACAACACATGTGTATGGTCAGGAAACTTAACCATCTTTGATTAACGAGCTAGTCAAGTAGAGGAATACTAGGGACACTTTCTTTTGTCTATGTATTCACATATGCATCAAGTTTTTGAATAATACAATTCTAGCATGAATAACAAACATTTATCATGATACAAGGAAATATAAATAACAACTTTATTATTGCCTCTAGGGCATATTTCCTTCACCAACCTATTAACCTAGTGCTCAGTGTCAGTTTCTGTTTTCCCCTTGTTTCTGGCTTTTTACAGAAAATCAATACCAAACAGAATAAAACTTTACGATGATTTTTCTTGGACCAGAAGAAACCCATGAAGCTTCGGGAGGAGGCCAGAAGACCTACGAGGAGGCCACAAGCCCTATGGGGCGCCCCTAGGCTTGTGGGCCCCTCGGAGACCTTCCAACCCTAACTCCACCACTATAAATTCTCAAATATTCCCCTTACGTCACAGGGCACACCCAAAATACTTTTCGGCCACCGCAAGCTTCTGTTCTCGTAAGATCCCATCTTGGGGCCTTTTCTAGCACTCCGTCAGAGGGGGATTCGATCACGGAGGGCCTCTACATCAACCTTGCTGCTCTTCCGATGAAGTGTGAGTAGTTTAACACGGACCTAAGGGTCTATAGCTAGTAGCTAGATGACTTCTTCTCTTTCTTTGATCTTCTATACAATGTTCTCCTCGATGTTCTTGGAGATCTATTCGATGTAATATTCTTTTGCAGTGCGTTTGTTGAGATCCAATGAATTATGGATTTATGATCAGATTATTTATGAATATTATTTGAGTCTTCTTTGAATTCTTTTATGCATGATTGAGATAGCTTAGTATTTCTCTGCGATTTATCGATTTGGTTTGGCCTACTAGATTGTTCTTCTTGCAATGGGAGAGGTGCTTTGTGATGGGTTCAATCTTGCGGTGTCCTCACCCAATGACACTAGGGGTAGCGAGGCACATATTGTATTGTTGACATTAAGAATAAAGAGATGTGGTTTATACCATAATGCTTGAGTTTATCCCTCTACATCATGTCATCTTGCTTAAGGCGTTACTCTGTTCTTATGAACTTAATACTCTAGATGTAGGCATGAGTTGGTCGATGTGTGGAGTAATAGTAGTAGATGCAGAATCGTTTCAGTCTACTTGTCACGAACGTGATGCCTATATTCATGATCATTGCCTTAGATATCGTCATAACGTTGTGCTTTTTTATCAATTGCTCAATAGTAACTTGTTTACCCACCGTATGCTTTGTTCAAGAAAGAAGCCTCTAGTGAAACATATGGCCCCGGGTCTATTTTCCATCATATATTTTCATATCTATAAAACCAAAAACCTAAAAATACCTTGCTGTAATTTATTTATATTTACTTTATTTTGCCTTTTACTTATCTTTTATATCTATCTCTATTAGATCTCACTCTTGCAAGTGATCGTGAAGGGATTGACAACCCCTTTTTCGCGTTGAGTGCAAGTGTTTGTTAGTTTGTGTAGGTGCATATATTGGGGGTTTGCTTGTGCCTCCTACTAGATTGATACCTTGATTCTTAACTGAGGGAAATACTTATCTCTACTTTGTTCATTACCCTTTCCTCTTCAAAGGAAAAATCAACGCAAACTCAAGAAGTAGCATCATACCTGCATGATCCCCCTTGATGGTATTTTATCTCCATTTAAGCATGAAGTATAAGTGAGTATGGTTTTTTTCATGCGCCACATATGCCTGTGTTGCTACAGACTAATCCGCAGAAAGAATCAGTCACGAGAAAAGTGGTCGTGAAACAGAAATCTCATTTATGACGAGAGTGATCAGTGAGGGTACGTTGAGACATACCATATGGTGACCCTGTTGGGTACTACCAAGGAGATATATCGTGCTAATTATTGCAGGAAAATATGAACCTCATGAGTTGACCGTAGATCGAGTCTTGTTCCGGTAACCCCCATACTTGATCGTGCTACCACATGTCCCTACCATAGGTAGGGTATGAATCAGTAAGTTGATAACCCCTTTCCTGCACACACCATACAGAAAGGCCATAGAGAATGATACTATTGATCCTAGCAGTCATGTCACTTGGTTCGAGGGAATGAATGCTGGTGTGGGACCAAAGTTGATTATTCATGCTATTGGAGGCCGTTGAAATGAGGCCTTCCCACTTAAAGTTTTACTTTATCATTGTTTTGGGTGATTCCTGGCTTGATGGATTAAAGTTGGTATGTGCGAGTTAGGTGTGTTTTCAACACAAAGACTATAATTGGAATTAGTCAATTAGTCAACGTCTCGGGGTTGACCAAAGAAATCCTTTACTTGTGGGTGAAGAGTGCACCCTCTGCAGAGTTTAAAACCTATTCAAATAGCCGTGTTCACGGTAAAGGACTACCCTCTGGGCTGGTCAAGTGTAGGTCTTAGTGCCAATCTCTGGAGGAAATAATTGAATTGTTCGTGGTTCATTTGGCAGGATAATTATTGTCCCACTGGTGCTATTATGAATATTATTGCTGATATGAGTATTATTGTGTATTAACCTTTTCCTCTTATGTGCAACCTCGAGTATCTCTTAGGATGGCTAGACTACCTAGGATACTCATTTTTATCTCTTTTCTGAGTGTCACTTGGGATGGCTAGTCCACTTGGATACTCATTTAAACCAATAAAGATGGTAGCCAACTCGCATCCAGGAGGCTCCCCCGATTGGGCCTTCATCGGCCGTCAGATCTGGCTTTTGGACATGTCTAAGTCATTGGATCTTTAAAACGGTCTAACTTGATTTTCACCTCACGGTTGTTTTCTTTGGCCAGTGACGGGTGGGCTCGTCTCACACGCTCGTTGGCTGGGTAAACTTTGTTCGTGTCCCCGAGGGATTTGCCAATCCCCTCCGCCCGCGCGTCAAAACCCTAGCCGCCAGCCCTGCTCGTCCCGAGCCTGGGCCGAAATCACTATTCTGACCCTTTGAACGAACTTTGTCACAAAATGAACTCGACGTGAAAGTATTTCATGATCTAACCCTTTTAACAACGTCATAGTCCGCGGCGTTTCTGTCCAACATAGAAACGTCGAGGTAGCTAGCATTTCTGATCAAAGAAGAAACGTCGAGATAGCTAGCGTTGCGGACCAGGTAAGAAACGCCAAAGGAGTTGGCGTATCTAGCCATCATAAAAACGCCAAGTAACCATGGCGTTGCTGCCCTCTTTAGTCATAATTAATTAGCCTTATTAATTAAGCTGTTCATCCATATTCCACATGCACATGAAAAAGACAGCAACGTCATGGTCATTGTCGTTTCAATGATGGGCAACAACACCAGCGCCTTCAGCGTTTCTTACCTGGTCCGCAACGCTAGCTATCTCAGTGTTTTTTTTTTATCACAAACGCTAACTATCTCGGCGTTTCTATGTTGGACAGAAACGTCGCAGGCTGTGACGTTGCTAAAAGAATCAGATCGTGAAACAAAGTTCGTTGAAAGGGTCAGAATAGTGAAAAAGACCCTGCGCCCACTCCGCCCCGTTCTCCTCCCCGCTCCCTCCATCCTCTCCCATGGCGCCGCCCCTCTTCTCCCCACTCGCCTCGGCCGCGTCTTCTCCTCCCCCGCGTCGTCGGCCCCTCCCTCCTCCTCCCCCCTCTCTCCTTCGTCATCACACGGTTCTTCCGGCCAGTGTCGGGGTGCAGTTGACGGCGGCCTTAGCGGGTGGGCGATGGCGGCCGCAGCTGATGCACAAGCTCGCATCGCCCTGGCGCCGATCTCGCGCGGCTCCTGCGCCTCGCCACCCTCTTCTCCCCAGCTCAGCAGGAGGTTTGCGAGGCCACCACTTGGGCCGCTGCTGCCTCTTCCACCCAGCAGGAGGAGCACGAGGTGAGCAGCAACAACGGGGACAGGCGACCTCGGGGAGAGTTTGCGGAGGGGCGCATATCAGAGTGAGCTTCCCCAATCTTTCCCCATCTATTCAAGATTTGTGTAGCCTAAATGCCTCTATATGATGTATGTATTCTTAGAATGTACTTTGATTTATTGTGAATCTTGTGGCCATAGTCCTTTCTGATCCGATGGTGTCAATCGAGCCACAAAGGGGAAGTGAGTTGGAGATGAGATGGGGACAGAAGGTCCTGCTCGGCTGGTTCCAAGACCGTGAGGGAAAGGACTTCCTGTTGTGTGCGTGCTTGCCTTCGAACCAAATCGAACCCAACAAAACACACACACAAACGCGCATGCATTTTTTTCCTTGTCCCTGATGTTGAGTTGTGATTGGTGTAGCCGCCGGAGGGGAAAGAGCAGAGATCCGAGAGACGAAGCAACCAGAGGAGACGGAAAACACGACCCCTGTCCTATGTACCGGCCACATCCCCCACAGCTTCTGCGAGGACCAGATGCAAGGTATGTCTCTGTCATTGGAGCTTGGAGAAGTGCAGGTGACGCAAGGGGTCTAGTCCTAATATCATCTTTGTTGGTTTGGATTATTTTGCAAGTTTCTTTTAGCAGCTTGGGGTTATTAAGAAGAGGGTCAGTATTGCCCAGAACCGCAAGGTACTCTATACTGTGTTACAAGATATCTGGTGATTTGTGTGTGTTTTCTGCAAGCATCTAACTTGTTGTTTGGTGATACATATGTAGACAGGGAAGTCTAAGCATTCCGACAGTTAGAAATACATTTATTCCAGTTGCAACAAAACTGTACATAATGATGAATGAATATTAACTAAGTCATTCACACAAACAAAAAAGTATTGCAGTTAGAGTGAATATCCAATTATCAGTTCATGAAGTGAGACAGATAAAAAACTGATTCTTAAACATGAACAAACAGATAGAATCTCGGCATCTCGCACAACTGCGACACCTTCGCCTTATTGTTGTTACCTATTCTTCGTCCTTTCTCATTATGCCCCTTGATTCTCTTTATCCTACCCCTAGATCGAATATCATTTGGCGGGTGGATGTTAACTTCATTAGTAATGGTGCAGCCAAGAAATTCTTCAAACTCTTGTAGTACAGTTTGTTGTTTTGCTGGGACATTCAGTTTGTTGCTTTCCATCTCTAGAGAATTGCACATCTCCTGACTGTTTAGCCTGAATTTGCACATTGAGGATATAACAGCTCCCCTTCTCATTCCATCTTTAATACAGAACCTACTCGACAGAACAAAGTCGAGGGAAGAAGTATGCGAGCTCCGTGATGACTAACTGATGAAAATCACATTTGAGTGGCCCAGTCGTTTGATCTACTCCATTGCCACTGTTCCCCTCGTCACATCTCTGGCTCTCAGATTGAGTAACCTATACCAACGTCTACTGCAAACCTACTAGACAGGATAAAATCGAGGAATAAGTATATATAACTCATGGGTTAATCAAGGTGAATAGATGATTTACCTACCTGCAATCAGCTCTGAATCAGTTTTTTACCTTTTCTTTTCTGTAGGAAGATAAGAACAATATCCAGTTGGATCCTCTTCTTTTGTACTAGCTTCTGAGGAGCCAAAATTAGTACACAACAATGTCTTTTCAGTTTCGTAGATTTGGTCATGATGACATCGTAGCGCATGCAAGGGTGCTTGTGCAACTATAAGTCAAACTACAAAAATGTACCTTTCTTTGCTTACTTTCGGGTATGAATAGCTCAGCTAATTTTGGGTGATTCAGATTACAGTATCCAGATTTATTGGCTCTATTTTTATGCATCTGAATTTTTGATGTGCAAAAATGTTCCTCAAAAGACATGAGTTGTTGAGCATCCTGCTTTGTAGTAGGCTTGATAATATTCCATTTTTTGGAGTACCCTGCTTTAGATTTTTCTTGTGTGCCTTGTGCAGCCTTTTCATTCTAGGCATCATTTCCCATTTGTTTGGGATCCAATTCTAAAAATGCTTGGTAGCGTCTGTTTGGCCTTCTATTAATCTCCAGATGATAGGTGAGGCATGCAAGTTCATTCTCTGGTTTCTTATGATGCTTGTAAAACCTACTGCCTATTAGGATACCTGATGAAATGTGCGCACACTTACAATTTCGGTTGTTGTGGAGTTAAATCCTAAATCAATTTGATCAGATGGATATAAAAAATAGCTTTCAGGCAAGCAGACTATTCTTTATTTTAGTACATAATAGTATAGCTAATTAGCTATATACAGTGAGTGCAAAAGCTATTTGTTCGCCACTTAAGCTTATATTCTTCTATTTTCTTTAGCTGTCATCCTTTTATGTTTTCTTTATGCAATTGTTGGTTGATCAAGCTGAGGACTTATCTGTAGTGCTTGGTTTGTTGTAACATGTTTCATTTTGCTAATAATAGTACACGTGTGTGTGATTGCTTCATCAATTTTTAGAAACATTTGTTGCCCAGTAGCTTCCAAATAGCAGTTTAGCTTTCTTAGATGGAATTTATCTAGAATTTCACATCTCCTACACTTATACCTTTTAACAACTTTTATGGAATATGACTCTCCAAATTTTGTGCTTGCTCTGAACACTCAATTTGTTCCTTGCTGTTGTGTGCCATTGCTGTCATGTTTACTCCAGAAAAAATGGAAGAACTATGGATCAACCATTTTCATGGGATATTAGAAGTTTTATGTTGTGATGTCTTTGATTTTTGTCTCTCTTCCAGGTTTACATAAGAGAACCCTTGGTAAGCACTCAAGAATTTTGTTTTCTGCGCTATTGACAGCATTTTTTTTTAATTTTTAGAATGATTCTGAAACTAGGTCACTCCTACTGATTTTCTCTGGCAGGATGCTAGGTCAAGGATGCAGGGTGCGTGAACACTATGAACGCTTTTATGTCTCCAGGGAGCAAGGGCTTTGACTCTGTGTTCACGCTGGTGTGAGCTTAGGTTGTTTGATCGATCATTATCTTGTAAATACTCCTCGTTGTAATATATATGCAATCCTACTACATGGTTTGAAAAAAAAATGATTCTGAAACTGGGGTTTAGAGCAGTGTACGTGTTGGCCACAACTAAATCTGATAATACATAGATTTTTTTTCAAAATACACATGGGTTTAGCGGGCCTCTGTGACATTTGGTGCAACTGGCCTCGACGCTGCCACTTGGATCCCGCTTACATTAGCCTTGCGCGTCATGATGGTGTCCCTTACCATAAATACTTGTCATGTGGATTCAATAGAAATGATGTTTTAGGCATGTTTGATAGTTATGAAACTATTTGGTATTAGTTTGACGGCTTAATTTGAAGAGAAATAAAGTCCATACTTTATGCTTCCTAATTTTTCTTTTATTGTTTTTGGTAGAATTTGATGTAGGGTAGAACCCTAGTGGCCCGATCTTTCACGGAAGGAGCGGATCCCGCGAAGAACGCGAAGAACATGAGGAGGGAAAGGAGGGGAAAATCACGAGGGGAACACAAGAGAACACTCAAACCAACAAGTATGATCACACATGTGCTAGATCCTCGAAACACAAAGAGAGATACAAGATCCAAAGTCAACAACGGACGATACAAGAGGTAACCGGTTCTTCTCCGTGAGGAGGTCTTGAATCCACAAGGGGATCTTCCCGTGAGGGGTCTTGAATCCAAGGTGGATCTTCTCCGTAGAGGGGTTGCGGTCTCTCTCGTGGAGTAGATCCGATATGGATGAGCAAAACTCTATCTCTCAAATGAGCTATCACAACGCTAACCCTAACTAGAAGGAGGTGGAGGAGTATATATAGTCTAGTGCCACGAAGGGGTAAGTGAGGAGGGGATACATGGGCCTTTGGCCCGGTTAGGCACACGCAGGTGCCGGACGTCCGGGCTGGGGGCCGGATGTCCGGGGCTTCGGGATGAGCCGGATGTCCGGGGTCGCGGCCGGATGTCCGGGCTGAAGTGGAGGTTCAGCTGCTCTCTGGATACGTCGATGCCGGATTTTCGGGGGAGATGCCGGATGTCCGGGCTGTCGGGAGGCGCCGGATGTCTGGGGTTGGTGCCGGATGTCCGGCCGCTGAGGCTTGTTCGGCCGACTGTTGGTGCAGCAGTTGGGCGGCTGCACATGCGCCGGATGTCCGGCCTCTGGCTCGGATGTCCGGCCGCTATAGCTTCAGCAGCTCCGTCTTCTTCCGTCGTCGCTTCCAGGCTTCCCTCACGGATGGTGTAGTTGTTCCTTGGCGCTTGCACTCCTCGTCATCGTCCGTAGTGTTCCGACAATACCTATGCATGCACACGAGTGGAGTGTCAAGTAGTATACCATCCTCGAAGGGGTCAAGTGAGCACGCATATAGGACATGATTCACCTTTGTGTATGTGAAGTAGATGTCGCACGAGTCACCCGCCAAACGAACTCTTGACATGGTGATGTCCATAGGATGCTCCGCATCATCTCCCCTCCCTTGGGAAAGATCCGACCTCGGATCGAAAACCAAATCACCATGGGAAAGAGATGGCTTCGCCGTGTAGAAGTGGACGTTCACCAAGTACTTGTCATCTTGAAGCTCGAAATGGGCACTCTCTAATGTCGCACCATCTTGTGGTTCCTTCAAAAGGAGTAAGGACAACAAACACTTGGAAAAACAAATGTGGTTAGCGTTAGTGCAAAACCAAGCATTCAAGATGTGAGTGACCAAACAAGTGTCATCATCATGCAAAGCATATGGTGTGACAAGGGATTATGACATGGCATGTAAGCATATCAATCGAGCACAAGCAAAGATATCATGGGGACAAGCATGTAAATGTGAGGTAGTGATGCAAATATGTGTAACAAAAGAATAAGCATCTACCTCAAAGTCATAGCAAGAATTGGCAAAGCGCTCAATGAAAGGTCTATGGTAGGCATAAAAATCATTCACAACACCAAATAAAATGAAGTGTCTAAACGCATGGGTCAAGTGCAAGACAATCCAAGCATAATGTGCATGGGGTGTAGTGAATATCGTGTGGCACTCAACACAATGGAAAGAGAAATTGTTCATCATGTGTGAGGCAATCAAGGCAAGCATGTAGCAATCAATGGGGCATGGCATATGTGAAGTGATGACATTGTTGCAACCAAACATATGAGAGGAGCAAGTAATCCAAGAATTGGATGCAACACACAAGGCATATATATCATGACGCATGGAACGGTGAAAATGACAAGTCGAAGCAAGATCTCTAACATGTGTGCAATCAAGTGGTCCAAGATGAACAACAAGTCTCATGGTGCAAGCAACACAAGTGGTATGATCCGTCATATCCATGCTCAAGAAAGATGTCACCTTGTAGGCGTGTCTTTGTGCGTCCTTCACAATGCCGAAGTACAAGCAAGTGCGTTGTAGGACCGTCGTGGTAGAAGGTGGTTCGCTCTCAAGAGCTCGGATGGTCAACTCATGTGAAGTGGAAGTTGACACGAAGTCCAAGTATCCTACACATGCACACAACAAAAGAAAGAACGTATGCGCATGATAGATAAACACATCATCCATCATGATGGTTCTCTTCTCTTGCACATAACCATTAGAAGCACAAATGCATGAATAATATGTGCAACAACGGCAATATGGCACTAGGTATATGGTGCAAAGAGGTAAGACAAGCATGCTTCACAAGAGAAATGTCAAAATCTCCAAATATATGTGAGAATGCTATGGGGGCAATCTCATGAGCAAGAGTAGAAGCATTGTTGCACTCAATACATGGCAAATCGTCTAACATGAGAGTGGCAACACATGGAGATATATGACAAGATGCAATAACAATCATGTGCAAAGCATGTAAATGGTTGTCACCAACTGCATGAAGTGAGCAAGTATGCATTGGTGATGCAACATAAGCAAGCATAGTAATCAAGTCGTGCAAGCTAGTAGTGCGAAGATGCAACATGCAAGAGAAAATCATGGCAATCATGTCATGTTGGCAAATAATAGGCATACGCAATAAACATGACATATCACAAGCACGAACACAAAAGCAAGATCATAGTATCATCATAGGAATGGGTCATAGATGGAACATGGCAATAACAAGCAATATCTTCACCAAGCTTGCAAATACACATACAAGTATAAGAATCAATCATCATGTGTAATGCAAAGCATGGGTCACGAATGCATGGCAAAGGCATAGTAATGAGCATATCATGCAAAGTGAACATGGCAAGATGGGCATATAATATATAATGGACAATAACCCATAGCCAAGTGAGGGCCATGTAGAAGAAATGCGTGAAGAGAGCGGTGGGAAAGACAATCCATGGGATCCCAAGTCATCATTGCTCTCTAGAGCTCGTTTTGTCAACTCGTGGGATTGCGAGGTTGACAAGTATTCATTGGTACCTACACAAAAGAGACACAAATCAAAGAAATTGTGCGCATGGTAAATGTACACATCATCCATCATGATGTGTATGTGCACATGTGAGTTAGCACAAGATAAGCAATGCTCGAAGAAATTTGATGCATGGTATAAGAACATGTCATCCATCATGAAAGAATAGTTATTGTGTATAACACGATGGGGATGCAAATTGAGCATACAAGTATAAGGATCATGCAATGGATGGGAGTGATCAAAATCTCCTAAAATGTATGAGGAAACTATGGGGGTCTCCTCATGAGCAATATTCGAAACATCATATGGAGAAAATGGACAACATCCAAAACAATGCATATCCGAAGCTAGGTGGTCATGGCATGGCATATGCGATAAAGGATGCAAAGGGAGCATATCAATACCATCACAAGAAAAACAAATGCCAATAACCATGGGCTTGTCATCTATGCCATAATTGCAAATTGTGTTAATCTTAATGGCATATGCATAGTCACTATGAAGAGATTGCAAATATGACATGTGGTCGATCTCATGCATAGCATATGACAAGCCAAGCGGATTGGCAAACATGATGTGACCGAGAGAATTGGCACAAGAAATCCTATGTAATATGGCATCACAACTAATAGACTCCACATGGCAATCATCATACTCATCATAAAAGGGTAAATCATCGCATGGGGTAGTCACACTAGCATGAAGCATGGAAATAGGTTGATCAACATCATGCAAGCAATCAACGTCAAGAATGTCCACTAGTGGGACTAGAGCATCACCTTCACCTATGTTACCTTTGTCATTCCACTCATGTGGTGTAGGTGAGGTGGGAAAGACCAAATGGTGGTCATCTTCATCTTGATGGAACCATGTGGGGGGTGCATCACATTCCACCATGACCATCGTCTTGTCCAAAGGTAGGACGAAGTCGTCGCGAATCGATGCGTCATCATATAAGGGACATAGCACCAAATGAGAAGACACAATAAAGGTAGAGGTCAAGTCGTTAGTGTTGGACGTGGCCTCACATGACCTATCAACTATCTCACTCTCTCTATGTGGTAGTTCACTCAATCCCTCAAAATAGGTGCACTCAAACTCACATATGGTGGAGTCACTCATCTCACTCAAGAGGTGGGGATTGTGGTTCTCCTCACATGGGAATTGGGGTAACACATCATATATGGGGCTAGTGGTGAAGTCACTCTCGCTCTCAATATGGTGGCTAAAGTCACTCAAATCATCACATGTCGCCGTGGTCGAAGGGAAAATCCCATGCTCAACCATATCATCGTCGTCGCCATGGATGAAGGCTGAAGATGGCACAACATCACACTCGCCTCCTAAGATGGAAGCATCATCCTTGCTCGCCACCTTGTCGCTCGCCTTCAAAGCTTGGTCCTTGAGGGTTTCCGTAGTTGTAATCGTCGCCGCACTGTCTTGAAAAAGAGTCATGGAGGACTCGGCATCATCAATGCCATAAAGAGGGATGACGGTGAAGTGGAACTTGAGAGCATCGTCTTGGAGCTCGTCGGGCTTGGACATCGTGGTGGTACTAGCCCCATGCTCGTTCTCATGGAGCTTGGTCGTCGCGAAGTGAGCTTGGGGTGGATAAGCTTTGGCCTTCATGAGTTCTTGTTCCGCCTTGAGAGCACCAATGTAGTTGTCGTCGAGGGACTTGTAGTTCTCGAGGAAGATCGTCTTGGAGATGTCGTTGTGCAATCCCATCATGAAGTGGAACTTCATCGAAATGGGGTCGTCCACCGGCTCGTCGCAAGGCAATCTTCATCTCCTTGAAGTACTCGTCGATGGACTTGGATCCTTGGATGGTGTTCTTCAATTGGCGTTGAAGTTGTTCCGTGTAGGTTGGAGGCACAAACTCTCGCCGCAAAGCTCTCTTCGTCTTAGGACAACTCATGTCGTAGGTCTCCGAAGGTGCGTGAAGCCACCATGTGGACGCGTAGTCGTGGAAGTTCCTTGTGGCGCACTTCACTTGATCTTCGGGAGGAACTTGATGTAGCTTGAGGTAGTCGTCCATCAAATGCTCCCACTCGAGATACTCCTCGGGTTCTAGAGTCCCATAGAAAGGAATCTCATGGTCGATGTCGAGGTCGTAGTAGCTCATGGAAGTCACGGACTTGAGCTTGGGGAGCTTATCTTGAAGTGCTTGTGGGCGAAGATGCCGTATGTCCATAGGCGAAGATGCCTTTAATTCGCTTGGCGAAGATGCCAAGGGCGATGGTGAAGTCGTTGAGCGGTTGTTGGTGTTGAGCTCTTGACCTTCACGTTCATGGTGGTGATGGTGTCGATGCCGATGTGACCTTGCCGGAGATGGTAGCTCGGAGGCATGTGCTCTTGAGCGTCTTCTCGAAGATGAGGAAGACCGATTGTAGGACTTGATGAGGGCTTTGATCTCCTCCATTTGAGCTTGCATCTTGGCGTCGGTGGAGTTTTGTGTGGCATCGAACTCGTCGTTGTTGTTGTAGACCGAAGATGAAATACCTTGCCTATCCATCACTCCAAGAGAAAAGTGTGAGTGGTAGAAAGAGAAGAACGAATACCAAATGTACCTTGACCGAAGTTGAAAGTGGATCAATGATCACTCCAATGTGGACAAGGAAATAACACAATTGGTACCAATTCTTATCGGTTTCTCACACCTACACAAGTAAGGCTTATGGTGGAGCTCGGTGAGGATAGTGGCACAAAAATTTAATGCAAAATGTTAGCAAGAGTCAATAATGTTGAAAGAGATTCACAAATTCGCAAGTGAAACAAGTAGACCAATAGCAATGAATGGCACACGGAAACACACACACAGATAGATAAATGGGGTCGTGCAACCAAGGAATGAGCACAAAATATGGAATCCACGGAAAACGCTCGTGTTGCACAACTCAAGAGAGACTCTAGCACGATTGCTCTATAGGCGGATACGACACTTGTGCACAACCTATAAGATGCAAAATGTATTGACTTTCTATCCCAAGTATGCTATATATGTATGATGTTCCGGTGGTATGATCCAAGATGATCGGATATGACAATCTTATATGCAATGTGGTATGATGCTATGGCACTTGCTTACAAGCTTCTTTGCTCTTTCTCTTTTGCTTAAAAGCTTATTCTCCTTTCTTTTTTTTGTATGGCCACTATGCGAAATGCACAAACCAAGATAGCAATTGGGTATATACGGGAACAATCTTGTGACACAAGGGATGATATGATACCAATATGATATGGTATGTATGCAATGTATGGTGTAGATCACTAATGTGCACAAGTAACGTTGCCGGCAATACTCAAAGGCTAGTCTCGATAGGTAAGTGACGCAAAATGGGCTAGGGGTTAACAATGCAATGGCAAGGGAATATACAATGGAGGGATACCACGATACCAAGATGATATGGAGGTTACCGTCCTTGGCGATGATGAGTGGCGGTGATCTTGATGGAGATACCAAGATGATGTAGACTCGTCCCTAAGTAGCCGAAACACCTTAGGAAACGAAAAAAATCACGAACTCAAAATCTCAAACATCAAATGTCAAATGGTGGTAGCAGGAAAGCGGTGGTGGTTTTATGGAAGTTCAATGGAATTGGGGAATGGCAATGATGGGTTGTGAGTACGCAATGCGGAAGTCGAGGGTCAGGTGGTGGACTATACACGGTGTCGGAGTTGGAAGCAAGGTCCCTAAGTAGCTGAAACACCTTAGGAGACACAACTCACAACACAAACAAAATTGGGTTAAGTTGGGATGGTGGAAGTGTATGGTGGTCAAGCCTATGCGGTAGTGGTGGTGGTTGATGAAGAAGCAACCATCCCTAAGTAGCCTAGACACCTTAGAAGACTCAATCACTCCTCAAGCAACCACTAATGCGATGGGGAACAAAATTGGTTAGGTTGCGGAAGTCGGTGGTGGTTATGCGGAGGTTGTGGTGGAAGCCCTAGGCAAAGATGCCAAAGTTCCAAAAATTTTATGGAGTCAAATGATGATGGTAGTATTTTTGTTGGAAGAGGGATGTCAAGAGCTTTTCAACGAGCTAAAGAACGCGAAAATCGGACTCCGGATGAATTAGTTATGGACAAAACGGTGAAACGGGAAAGCTGAAATGTATAGGGGCCGGACATCCGGGGCTCGGGCCGGATTTCCGGGGGTGCATGTCCAGAACCGTGCGGATTTTGCATTCCAGGTGCCGGATGTCCGGCCTTTGGCCCGGATGTCCGGCCCGACGATTCGAGATCTCGTTTAGGGCGGAAATTTTCGAATTGGGGGCGGAAATTGATGATTTCAACGGCAAAAATTGATGGATGGAAAGTGGTGAAACTTGGGGGAAAGATAGATCTACTCAAGACACAACGAATCCATGGATCAAAATCAACAAAATATCATCATACCAACAAATCACAAAAAAATTTGGGGCTATTTTTGTGGGAAATTTTCAAAATTGGGAAAGAACACAACAAAATTAGGCTAGAAAACACAATGGGAAGGCTCCGAAATCATGATCAACGTGGCTCATGATACCAAGATGATGGTATCAAGAGACAAGCTGGCTCTGATCCAAGATGATGTAGGGTAGAACCCTAGTGGCCCGATCTTTCACGAAAGGAGCGGATCCCGCGAAGAACGCGAAGAACACGAGGAGGAAAACGAGGGGAAAATCACGAGGGGAACACAAGAGAACACTCAAACCAACAAGTATGATCACACATGTGCTAGATTCTCGAAACACAAAGAGAGATACAAGATCCAAAGTCAACAACGGACGATACAAGAGGTAACCGGTTCTTCTCCGTGAGGAGGTCTTGAATCCACAAGGGGATCTTCCCGTGAGGGGTCTTGAATCCAAGGTAGATCTTCTCCGTAGAGGGGCCGCGGTCTCTCTCGTGGAGTAGATCCGATATGGATGAGCGAAGCTCTATCTCTCAAACGAGCTATCACAACACTAACCCTAACTAGAAGAAGGTGGAGGAGTATATATATAGTCTAACTAGAAGGAGGTGGAGGAGTATATATAGTCTAGAGCCACGAAGGAGTAAGTGAGGAGGGGATACATGGGCCTTTGGCCCGGTTAGGCACACGCAGGTGCCGGACGTCCGGGCTGGGGGCCGGATGTCCGGGGCTTCGGGACGAGCCGGATGTCCGGGGTCGCGGCCGGATGTCCGGGCTGAAGTGGAGGTTCAGCTGCTCTCTGGATACGTCGGTGCCGGATTTCCGCGGGAGATGCCGGATGTCCGGGCTGTCGGGAGGCGCCGGATGTCCGGGGTTGGCGCCGGATGTCCGGCCTCTGGCCCGGATGTCCGGCCGCTATAGCTTCAGCAGCTCCGTCTTCTTCCGTCGTCGCTTCCAGGCTTCCCTCGCGGATGGTGTAATTGTTCCTTGGCGCTTGCACTCCTCGTCGTCGTCCGT
The DNA here is from genome assembly GCF_018294505.1 of Triticum aestivum. Lineage (NCBI taxonomy): Eukaryota > Viridiplantae > Streptophyta > Magnoliopsida > Poales > Poaceae > Triticum > Triticum aestivum. The sequence continues at coordinate 352,595,432 of NC_057800.1, read as the reverse complement.
AGTGTTTCGACAATACCTATGCATGCACACGAGTGGAGTGTCAAGTAGTATACCATCCTCGAAGGGGTCAAATGAGCACGTGTATAGGAGATGATTCACCTTTGTGTATGTGAAGTAGATGTCGCACGAGTCACCCGCCGAAGGAACTCTTGACATGATGATGTCCCCGATGCTCCGCATCAGAGCATCAGAATTGCTTACCTAGGCATCTGTATTTTCTTAGAGGAATCTATACTATGCTCTTATGCTTTAGCCATACCCATCTCATTTTGTTTCTTGTATAATTGCCTATCTAGGCATAAAAATGGGATCTGTGCACACTTCTTATTTAGATCTCTGGGTTCTCAGCCATGTTGACTTCTGAATAGTTATTCATTGATGTTTTCTTATGTTCTTCTGTTAGCGCAGGTGCATTAGCTAGGTATGCATGTATGTATGGAAAATTTGTTAGGCATTTGTATTTTGTTAGAGGAATCTGCACTATGCTCTTATGCTTTTAGCCATACCCATCTCATTTTGTTTCTTGTATAATTGCCTACCTAGACATAAAAATGGGATCTGTGCACACGTCTTATTTAGATCCCTGGGTTCTCAGCTGTTGACTTCTGAATAGTTATTCATTGATGTTTTCTTATGTTCTTCTGTTAGTGCAGGTGCATTAGCTAGGTATGCATGTATGTATGGAAAATTTGTTGGCGAAGGTTCAATTGTTTTGGTTCAGTTTGAAGGGCTCTCCAAGCTTAGGATCTTGGTTCAAGAACTAACGAATTACTTTGCTTAGCTGTCTTGCCGGTGATGACAGGTTTTACTTTGTGAGGTGGATGAGGTTGTGGCAGTATCTATCTTGATAAAGCGATCGATCAGGGCGCACTAGAGGCAGAAGAAGAGAAAATGTTTGGGGCGTATGTGGCGTTGAACATTCAGTGCTTATGTACTTTGTACATGCACGGCCAGTTCAGTAACTAGCTGGCCTTTTTTACTGCACTGGTGCTACTACTTTTCACATGCTAGCTTATTTGAAAAGCGTCAACAGTATGCAACGTAAACATTCCGTATTGAAAGAACAGAAGCAGAAGTGTGGAGATGATGTAAATGGTTAGTCAGGGAATTCAGTTCTGATAAGCTTATCTAATGATATGTATGAATTTGAGCCTGAGGTCATTTTCAAAGTAACGGAAGTATTTTATTTGTCCTTTTCATGTCAGTGGTCGATGATGCTTGCATGTTTTATCAAAAAAAAAAAGAGACCAACTAAAGGGTTAACCGTGAGCGCCGTGCGTCCGAGCTGAGATTTGAACTCGGGTGGGTTGGCTGCAACCCCAGCCAGCGGGGCGATGCCCTATCCTTGATTGCATGTTTTAGCAGGTTATCAAAGGACAGTAATCATATACACACGTTATAAACAAATAAAACACTTTCATGAAGCATGTAGACAAATAGTGCCACTGATAAATGAATTTTTTTTAAAGCACAAATGGTGTTTAGTGGGTCTCTGTCATTTTGTGCAATGGGAGATGGGAGATTACTCAAAAATACACATATTTTCAACACGACTATGTCTTCAATGAGATTCTATACTACCAAATTAAAATGTATAGGTACATCTCAATGTAGACAACAAACCTCCATTATTTTTTTTATTAAAGAGGATTAACTTTTATTCGAAAAAGGAGGGGGTTAAATTTGCTATCATATGTGCTTGTCCGCAACTAAAATAAGGATTTTTTTTCAATGTGAACATGGATTCAACGGTTTTCTGCGCCATTTGGCGCAATGGAAATAACCACAAAAATTTATTTGCATGCGTATACATCCCTACATGGAGATAATTACAACACATAATATACGATGCCTAAAAGAAGACATAGGAGGAGTAAAAATCGCCAGAAAGAGGGGAAATACAAGATCCAGATAAATGAGAAATTGAAGGAAAGGATAAAACTCACCAGTTGAGTACGCCTCTCCGGGAATGCTTCTCTCGCTCAACTAAGGAACCAAAGAGGAAAAGGGGATAAACATGCTCGATGGATTCAATCACTGCCGCTTCATATTCTACTTCTTACAAGCCACACATAGCATTGTTCGTGGACTGGGCAGGTAGTATATGGGCATTTCAAATACCCTTAACTCCATATGCATAATACAAATATGTTTTTTTTGTGCACATGGAAAATAAAAGTTTGATACAAACACCGCTAAAAAATACATTCTTGACTGGATACATCTTATACAAATATGTTTTTTAATCAGATTTCTCATCATGATAACCATATATTCAACTAATAAAAAGCTTCCTGAGCTGGTCTATACATGTTATACAAATACGAATTTTTTCAAACTTGGATTTCGTAATATGCTAAACATATTTTCAGTTTTTCAGTATATCTCATGGTTTAACACAGGAACTTTTTACTACCAATATCGAATATGTCCTTACAAAATAAAACTATTTTCATCGACAACATGATTTTAACGGGTCTCTGCGTCATTTGGCGCAACGGGTCAACTAGTTTCTTTTCAAGACCTCTCGAGGTGTCGCTTTTAGACACCCGTTTGGCATTTCTTTTCAAGACCTCTTGAGGCGTCGCTTTCAGACACCCGCTTGGCATTTTTCCTTGGAATTTCTCGGGCGGTCCAACGCCCGATGTTCCATTTCATTTCTTTGATTAGGTATTAACATGATTTATTTATTCTTCCACTGTATTAATATTTATCATGTCATGCTTTAATTTTCAGTCAGCACATGCATATAATATAATTCATCATGAGTATATGCATTCGGTATATCTTTTGTTCACCATGTTTGCGAGTACATTCAAACATGAGGAGTACTACAAAGACACCCTGGCTATTGTCTTGACCAGATGACGACTCATAGAGAAGTACTACAAAGACACCCCACAACTGGGCCATCGAGGATTTTCAATGATCGGAGGGGCTCACGTGGACAAAACCATGCATGCCAAATGGGCCGCCGGGGATTTTCAAGGTTTCTGAGCCTCGCGAGGATTATCCTCTCAAATCTCCTTCAAAACTCTACTACCAAATACCAAATGAGGTCTTAGGAGTAGACATTTTTTAGGTTGCTGGACAATGTCCAATAGATACTTATAGAAACAAAAGTCAATCTTTTTCAAAACTTCGAAAATACCATTTTTAGTTTTTAAAAAATTTCGTGCTCCACAGATGCGCATTCCCCAATTCCCAATCCTATCGCCACAACACGACGCGACGCACACTTCTCCACTCTCTGGAACTCTCGCCATGCTTCCGGCTCTCGCCGCCGCCTCGCCGACGCTGCAAACCTCTCGCCCGGTCTCCCGCCTCCGGCGCAACCACCGACACCATCACGGTGTTCATCTTCACCTCCACCACCGCTTCCCTCCCTTAGCCGCCGACGGCGGGGGTCGCGGTCGCTTTCTCCTGGTCGGCACATACGCCGCTTCTGATGGTAGCGCAGGACAGGTTAGCTCTCGTCCTCTTCACAATATGGCCTTAAGTTTGTTCATAATTTCGTACGCCTTACTCAGAATTCCCCATTTCGTATTTCACAAGAAGCTATGGCTAGGCTGCTCAGTTGCTTGAGTTGTTTTTGCTAGTTTTCTTGGGTGCCAGATGAAGCTGCAACCATCTTTAGTCTTTACTAACTTGACCTGGATCAAATAGTGATACGACGTTATGACATATTCGTGCATATGATTGGAAGTAACACTCAACATAAATCATATCTAAATGGGGGAGAGTTATAAGTCAAAGAAGAAAAACTGTAGGAGAGTTCTTAACCAAGAACCTGCTCTAGTAATCCAGTGAAATGGCAAGCAATATTTTTTCTTTGTGATAGTATACACTGTTTCTCTCTTGTACATTATGTTAATACAGTAGGACCTTCCCTACTGTCTTCCCAATAAAAAAAAAATCCGCCTTTTTGAATTCTGAGGGATTGCTTGGCATCAAAATAATCAAAATGCTCCATATCTGCATATATTAAGTTCTGTGTCAATTCCTTGTGAATGAGCGCAAGTAACCTCTGTACCAAAATGTAAGACGTTTTTTGGTTTTGCATATGGCATAAAAATGTCTTACATTTTGTTACGGAGGGAGTATTTTATATGGGGAGAGTTCTGATGGCATGAGCCACAATCAGATAGGTGAGATAACCCCACTGCATGATTCTTGACTTAGCTTGTGATTTAAATTACAGAAAACAACTAAAATTGACCCTTGTGGTTGTGGTCTTGTCGAGTCTTAGGTCTTAGTATTTATGTTACAAATATTAAATCTGTAGCATGAACATTCTGTGCATTCACTTTCTTTTTGTTGCGGTTTGAAATGTCAGATACATTTTGCTTGCTTCTATTAGGATGTTGGTAGTCCCGAGAGCATGGCAAATTCAGGATCTGCATATGTTGGTCTCTTTGTCCGAATGCTTGGCTTGGATAATGACGCTCATGATAGGGAACATGCTATTTGCACACTCTGGCATTACTCCCTTGGTGGACAGAAGTGCATCGATGAGATAATGCAGTTCCCAGGTTGCATCAGCCTCATCATCAGCCTCCTAAAGTCAGAGTCTGCTTGTGCTTGTGAAGCAGCGGCAGGCCTTGTGCATAATATAACTTCAGTGAAGTTATACAGGGATGTGGCAATTGAGAGTGGAGCAATGGAAGAAATCTTTAGCTGTATCCGTAAATCCACGATAACCCCAGAGGTAACTGCAACGTAAGCACCAGCAATCGAAGGTTTTCTTCTTTCTTCCATTTTGACTGCAAAAGGATACAACTGTTGCCATTTCTGACTTGCTTGGTAAATGGTGACTATGGATAGCCAGGCTGGAAGAACCCTCTGCGCAGGGCTATTCCATGACCTGGTGGGGCTGCATGACCGGCGATCTTCCAGCGGGGAGTAGCTGTTGAGCAGAGATAGGGAGCTAGATCTTTATTAATTCTTGATGCCTAGACTTCACGTACGCGGCTCCTTCCTTATGTAGAGGTTTGCCTTACAGATTCCAAATATGAAACGACTTATACTCTCCTAATACTGCCTGCTGATTCCTATACATACACAAGTAGGACTCCCCATAAGTGACTACTTCTTCCTTTAATTAACTGCCCCACATGACATCTCTCTCTCTCTCTCTTTTTGAGTAAAACGGGAGGGGCGACCCCTACCTTCAAATTTCACAAAAATAAACCCGTAAGCAGAGCGCTTACGGAGCAGCAGTTTTACACAATGGGGTACACACCAGAGAGAGGAGAGAATGCATCATAAAAGAGAAGGAGAGGGGAACGAGGGAGAGATAGAACTAGAAAAGCTTGCCCAATCTCCAAAGAAAGAAGTTCGTCTTTCTTCCCCCTGTGCGCCCAGATTTTACCATGCCTGCACATTGTTTCGCAACTACCGCTGGAGGGATGGTAATGCCGTCGAAGACCCTTTGATTCCTCGCCAACCAGATAGACCACAGTGCAGCGATTGTAATCAGTTCCCAGGAGCGTCGTTTTTGTTCACAGTGGAGCTTCTGCCTGTCAGTGAATATGTCAGCCGGCTCATCCGCCCCATCCACTTGGATGCCGAGAACGTCCCATATATGTTCCGTCCTGCTGCATTTCAAAGTCGGGTGGGAAACTGTTTCTTGGTCGCTGCAGCCAAAGGGGCAGGTGTCATCGTCGACAAGTCCTTGTCTTTTTAGAACCACTCTGACTTTGATCCGACGTTTGACAAGTAAACATGCAAAGGTTTTGCATTTTTTGGGCGGTGAACAGTTCCAAATGTTACTGCAAGCTAGCTCATTGCACCCTCCAAAATTCATAAGCTCATAAATTTTCCTGACCCAGAAGTTTGCGGAGTGATTCATTCTAAGGGCCTGTTTGTCCAAATAACCTCGAGTCCTCGACTCAAGGTGACCATCCATGTTGCAGAAGTCGCAGTGATGAGGATGACAACTCAATTGCCTGTGGGAGCCGGTAGAAGAGGCGGAGCACGAGAGCGGGAAGCAGCCGGTGCAGTAGGTGGTATAGCAGGTGAGCGAGCACTAAGCACTAAGGGAGGCTCCAGCAGACCAGCACCACGTAAACGAATCTCCTCTGTGCAGATCTCTGAGAGTGCCTCCACAAGAGTGACACGAGGGACGCATGCAAGAATGCTGGGGCATCGTGGCTCAAACTCCTTACAGGGCCCGAGTCAAGAACTCATAAACACGGTGAAGTTCCAAGTCCGTACGAAAAGTCTGGCAACACGGACAAGAGGCACTAGCAGTGAGGAGAATCAAGCTGACACCAGATAGAAGAACTCCGAGCATAAAACTCATCGACAGTGGCATCAGCCTGCTAAAGTGCATTCTCCCGGTGAACCACTGACAAGTGCATAGTGTCACCCGAGGGCTGATAACGCTAGCGAAGGTGAGTCCACTTCTGGATGGCCGTAAAGAGTCCCACAAACTCAGACGAGAACTGAGGCAGGACACCGACAAAGAGGACGGCTGCAGACCGAGCACCACCATCAGCCCTCTGAGTATAGTTAGTCCGCACACCACGGTAAGTGTCGCA
>NC_057800.1:352585078-352588523 GCF_018294505.1 Triticum aestivum | reverse complement strand
GTAGGGCGTAGCCAGGAGGAGAGGCGGCTACGTACAAGGTAGGTTACAGTTGGACTTGGAGTCGTACGGTGTGTAGACAGGGTATGGCGTAGTGTCCTAGTAGGACTCTTGTATCCTAGGCATTTTATATAATGAGGGGTAGACACACGATGCAACGTATGCCAACATAATAGCATAGGCACGCAGGGGGAGCTAGCGCCCGTGCAGTCGGGGTACGGTATTGTGACGGTGTCACGGGGAGGAGCGCCTAGTAAGGCCCCGGGGATGTAGCCGAGTTCGGTGAACCTCGTTAACAAATCTCGGTGTCGTGCCTTATATGATCGCTTGGTCCTCGGATGGTCGATATACGCCTTGGATTAATTCTAACAAGTGGTATCGGAGGAAAGTTTGAAAGGTTGTGAGGAAACTGTAGATGATCTAGAGGATGGATCTTCATCGAGACGGCGTGAATGCGTGTGAAAGTATCGATCAGCAAAGCTATGGGCTGATCGGTGAAAGATTTGTCCACAGAAATCGCAGTTGTCGACGGGATCGGTAAAAGCAATAAGCAGGCGGTGGCAGTAACGCCGCGCTCGGGGTGAGATCGGTTCGGTGCAGGTATTTGTGGGCAGATTGGATCTAGATCAAATCAGACAACAACAATGTTTGGGCAGCTGCCAACAGAGGCGCGTCGGCGTGATGCGCGTGGCCGAAGCCAGGCGAAGACCACGTCAAGAAGGCCCAGGTGGGCAGGCAGCAACATGGCCCAAGCTAGCTGGCGGGTTGGCCTAGGTACGGCTGTCCAAGCCGGCAGGGGATCCTGGACTATGCCCATGCACGTATGAGAGGCTGAGCCGGCTGAGGTGCGTGGAAGTTCAAGCCGTGACGCAAGATTTGTTTGTGGAAAAAGGAGGCACAAGTTTCAAGGCAAAGGGGTCACGTCCAATCCATTGGTATGTGGTTTGGTATGTTTAAGATTTTGTTTGCTATGTACGTGAAGCTACCAGGAAAATCATTTTGGTTCAGTCGTACTACTAAGGAGACAATGACATGGTCGAGTTGTTCGGAGACAAAGACATTGGCATGGTTTGAGTTTTTTCATGAGTTGCCCGGCTATATAATTGAAGGAATGAAAACACATCCATGAAGGTCTGGAAGTCGTAAGCGGACATGAACTGATCAGAAGCTATATCCGACGTGTGCGTTGTTCCATAGGAGTGGACAGACGGTGATTGGTAGTGAAGGTACAGGTCAGCGGTTTGACAATTGTTAGACATGATGAGCCAAGGAAGCGTTCTGTTGAAGGGCTATGTTCTACATGGGCGTCGAGCAATGCATAGTGATTTGCTGGGCTGATACGGCGTGAGGTGGAGCATGGTTGCAGTCGTACAAATTCAGCTGGGGTCAAACATACAAGGCAGTGACCTAGACAGTCTGGTGGATCAACATGGATGTTGGTCGGTACAGAAGACGACGGTGATTTCAGCGACAACGACACATGAGCGTGGTGCTGATGGTGATCGACTTCTAGGGCGTGGAAACACGTTGTGCGGGCCTGAGGGCTTGTGCGGCTTCGACAAGACTATGACGCAGGGTTGATTCAAGGCAGTGCACACATGAGAGCTTGAAGCCGACAGGGCGAGGGATAGCAAGGCGCAACTACATGGAGTCATGTTGAAGGTGGAGCTAGAGTCTAGCGGAAGACTTCACTCAGTGCTGATGGAGGGGCTACGGTGTGAGGATTTGGAGAATCGTAGCCTATTTCAGCGGGAAAGCAAGAGACATGTGGTTTGGACTGGGTACCAGTGGTCTGATGGAAATGTGATACTCGGCATCGGTCAGTGAAGATCGGTGGTTCTCTACAGTGGGGGTTGAGAAAGTGTGGGCTAGCTACATGAGAGACTCGACCAGGACAGCAGAGGCTCGACGTGGTGATAGCGGGAAGACGTGTGTGGTAAGCACGGACACAATGATAGACCAAGGCACTGTTGGTCGGATGAAGTGTGCAGAGGGTGCTGAAGCAATGTTGGCGAGTACCAGATTCAAGTTGGTGACTTGGTCTATCGGGGCCGGTTGATTGACATGAGTTGACCATGGAGAATATGAGAAAGTGGCGGAAAGTCTGAATTTGTCAAAAGTTGAGAGAGTACATGACCGTATATTCTGCGGTGTTCAGTGCACATGGCAAAGTGTGGATGACAAGTTCAGAAGGAGGCGGAGTGCTATAGCTGTGGGACATTTCAAAGACTATCAGGAAAAGGGTGAGACAACTGCGAATTTGACTCGGGGTGGCACAGGGCAACGGTGAAATTCCTTCAAAGTTCAAAACCGGCAGTCGAGAAAGAGCTAAGATGTTGAGTTCGGGTAACTCATTTGTGGCGTCCAATTGTGAGTTGTTACTTACACGTAGACAGTGATCGGTGTGTGATGGCGTCGAACGGATACTCCGAAAGTTGAGAGCACAAAGTAGAGTAAATATTAACTTAATTTTGCTCGAGTTGTGATTGTGGGGAAGACAAGAAGGGACTACAGTTGCAGGTGGAGTCATATGGAGTCTGCGAGTAGCAGCAATACTCATGGCCTAACTCAAGTCTAATCTACATGGAAGTTTGACGCATGGACAAACCCAAGGTGGTGGAGAATATTCGCCAAGGTGGAGTTTGTTAGAATTGTGTGAAATATTATGTACAAGGTTGGTTACAGTTGGACTTGGAGTCGTAGGTGTGTAGATAGGGTATGGTGTAGTGTCCTTGTAGGACTCTTGTATCCTAGGCATTTTATATAACGAGGGGTAGACACACGATGTAACCTATGCCAACATAATAGCATAGGCACGCAGGGGGACCCGACGGCATGTGTCGTCGCCCGGGCGGCCGGGGTACGGTATTGTGACGGTATCACGGGAAGGAGCGCCTGTAGTTAGGCCCAGGTGATGTAACCAAGTTCGGTGAACTTTGTTAACAAATCTCGATGTCGTGCCTCGTGTGATTGCTTGGTCTTCGGATGGTTGATATGCGCCTTGGATTAATTCTAACAAGAGGAGATTGGGCTAGAGGGGAAGGCACCATGAGGAGGGAGAGAGAGATGCGGTGGCGGACAAACGCAGAGGAGTTGCGCTGACGGCTGTAGGGAAATGTAGCCTGATAGCATATTAGAAGAAAGGCAACTCGTATTGCGATGAGCCCAAAGGGCTTGATATATGGTACAAGAGAAATAAACAGTAAACCCCTTCTACAGCTAGCCTAAAATTTGGATACTCAAAAATAGTTTTAGGCATGTAGAGAGAAGGTTCTAGCTAGGCAAAGAATTGCTACTTCTACGACAAACGTAAAATGGGATACTTCAATTTTCAAAAGCAAATAAAAGCTGAAGATCCGACGGTGGGGAGGCCAGGAGGCGTATCCGACAGCTAATGCGGCGCCGAACTCGATTTCATCTGGTGAAGGTCGTTGGGGCCGGGATGCTC